>NW_024544084.1:0-69444 GCF_018167655.1 Microtus oregoni | reverse complement strand
AGCACCCTGAGTACTGAGCACTATGCACCCAGAGCACTGAGCGCCCATCACCCCGATCACGGAGCACCCAGGACCCCGAGCACTGAGTACTGAGCACCCCGAGCACTGAGCCACCCAGCACCCTGAGAACTGAGCACCCCAGCACCCTGAGAACTGAGCACACAGCACCTTGAGTACTGAGCACCGAGCACCCCGAGCACTGAGCACCCAGCACCCCGAGAATGAGCACCCAGCACCCTGAGTACTGAGCACCCAGCACCCTGAGAACTGAGCACCCAGCACCTTGAGTAATGAGCACTCAGCACTCTGAGTACTGAGCACCGAGCACCCCGAGCACTGAGCACCCAGCACCCTGAGCACTGAGCACCCTGAGGACTGCGCACCCAGCACCCTGAGCACTGAGCACACAGCACCCTGAGACTGAGCACCCAGCACCCTGAGCACTGAGCACCCAGCACCCTGAGAACTGAGCACCCAGCACCCTGAGAACTGAGCACCCAGCACCTTGAGTAATGAGCACCGAGCACCCCCGAGCACTGAGCACCCAGCACCCCGAGAATGAGCACCCAGCACCCTGAGTACTGAGCACCCAGCACCCTGACTACTGAGCACTAAGCACCCCGAGCACGGAGCACCCAGGACCCCGAGCACTGAGTACTGAGCACCCAGCACCCTGAGTACTGAGCACCGAGCTCCCCCGAGCACTGAGCACCCAGCACCCCGAGCACGGAGCACCCAGCACGATGAGTACTGAGCACCCAATACCCAGATTACTGAGCACCCAGCACCCTGAGCACTGAGCACCCAGCACCCTGAGTACTGAGTACTGAGCACAGAGCACCTGAGTACTGAGCACCCAGCACCCCGAGTACTGAGCACCCAGCACCCCGAGCACTGAGCACCCAGTGCCCCGAGCACTGAGCACCCAGCACCCCGAGCACTGAACACTGAGCACCCTGAGCACTGAGCACCCAGCACACCGAGTACTGAGCACTGAGCACCCTGAGTACTGAGCACCAAGCACTCCGAGTACTGAGCACTGAGCACCCTGGGTACTGAGCACCCAGCACCCTGAGCACTGAGCACCCAGCACCCTGAGTACTGAGCACTGAGAACCCTGAGTACTGAGCACCGAGCACCCTGAGTACTGAGCACCCAGCACCCTGATCACTGAGCACAGAGCAAACCCGAGGACTGAGCACCCAGCACCCTGAGCACTGAGCACCCAGCACCTTGAGTACTGAGCACCGAGCACCCCGAGCACTGAGCACCCAGCACCCTGAGTACTGAGCACCCAGCACCCTGAGCACTGAGCACCCAGCACCCCTGAGCACAGAGCACGCAGCACCCCGAGCACTGAGCTCCCAGCACCCCTGAGTACTGAGCACAGAGCACCCTGAGCACTGAGCACCCAGCACCCTGAGTACTGAGCACCCAGCACCCTGAGTACTGAGCAACCAGCACCCTGAGCACTGAGCACTGAGCACCCAGCACCCTGAGCACTGAGCACTGAGCACCCAGCACCACAGCCCTGAGCACCCAGCACCCCGAGCACTGAGCACCCAGCACCCTGAGCACTGAGCACCCAGCACCCTGAGTACTGAGTACTGAGCACAGAGCACCCTGAGTACTGAGCACCCAGCGCCCCGAGCACTGAGCACCCAGCACCCCGAGCACTGAACACTGAGCACCCTGAGCACTGAGCACCCAGCACACCGAGTACTGAGCACTGAGCACCCTGAGTACTGAGCACCAAGCACTCCGAGTACTGAGCACTGAGCACCCTGGGTACTGAGCACCCAGCACCCTGAGCACTGAGCACCCAGCACCCTGAGTACTGAGCACTGAGAACCCTGAGTACTGAGCACCGAGCACCCCCGAGCACTGAGCACCCAGCACCCTGAGCACTGAGCACCCTGAGCACTGAGCACCCTGAGCACTGAGCACTGAGCACCCAGCACCCTGAGTACTGAGCACCCAACACTCTGAGCACTGAGCACCCAGCACCCCGAGCACTGAGCACCCAGCACCCTGAGCACTGAGCACCCAGCACCGTGAGTACTGAGCACCCAGGGCCCTGAGCACTGAGCACCGAGCACCCCGAGCACTGAGCACCCAGCACCCTGAGCACTCAGCACCCAGCACCCCGAGCACTGAGCACCCAGCACCCTGAGCACTGAGCACCCAGCACCCTGAGCACGGAGCACCCCGAGGACTGAGCACCCAGCACCCTGAGCACTGAGCACCCAGCACCTTGAGTACTGAGCACCGAGCACCTCGAGCACTAAGCACCCAGCACGCTGAGTACTGAGCACCCAGCACCCTGAGCACTGAGCACCCAGCACCCTGAGCACTGAGCACCCAGCACCCCGAGCACGGAGCACAAAGCACCCTGAGTACTGAGCACCCAACACCCAGAGTACTGAGCACCCAGCACCCTGAGCACTGAGCACCCAGCACCCTGAGTACTGAACACCCAGCACCCTGAGCACTGAGCACCCTGAGCACTGAGTACTGAGCAATGAGCACCCTGAGCACTGAGCACCCAGCACGCCGAGTACTGAGCACCCAGCACCCCGAGCACTGAACACCCAGCGCCCCGAGCACTGAGCACACAGCACCCCGAGCACTGAGCACTGAGCACCCTGAGCACTGAGCACCCAGCACCCCGAGTACTGAGCACCTAGCCCCCTGAGTACTGAGCACCAAGCAACCCGAGTACTGAGCACTTAGCACCCTGAGTACTGAGCACCCAGCACCCCGAGCACTGAGCACCCAGCACCCTGAGCACTGAGGACCCAGCACCCCGAGCACTGAGCACCCAGCACCCTGAGTACTGAGCACCCAGCACCCTGAGCACTGAGGACCCAGCACCCCGAGCACTGAGCACCCAGCACGCTGAGTACACAGCACTGAGCACCCAGCACCCTGAGTACTGAGCACCCAGCACCCTGAGTACTGAGCACCCAGCACCCCAAGCACTGAGCACTGAGCAACCTGAGTACTGAGCACTGAGCACCCTTAGTACTGAGCACCGAGCACCCTGAGTACTGAGCACCCAGCACCCCGAGCACTGAGCACTGAGCACCCCGAGGACTGAGCACCCAGCACCCTGAGCACTGAGCACCCAGCACCCTGAGCACTGAGGACCCAGCACCCCGAGCACTGAGCAGCCAGCACGCTGAGTACTGAGCACTGAGCACCCAGCACCCCGAGTACTGAGCACTGAGCACCCTGAGTACTGAGCACCCAGCACCCTGAGCACTGAGCACCCAGCACCCTGAGTACTGAGCACTGAGAACCCTGAGTACTGAACACTGAGCACCCTGAGTACTGAGCACCCAGCACCCTGATCACTGAGCACGGAGCACCCCGAGGACTGAGCACCCAGCACCCTGAGCACTGAGCACCCAGCACCTTGAGTACTGAGCACCGAGCACCCCGAGCACTGAGCACCCAGCACCCTGAGTACTGAGCACCCAGCACCCTGAGCACTGAGCACGGAGCACCCCGAGGACTGAGCATCCAGCACCCTGAGCACTGAGCACCCAGCACCTTGAGTACTGAGCACCGAGCACCCCGAGCACTGAGCACCCAGCACCCTGAGCACTGAGCACTGAGAACCCTGAGTACTGAGCACCGAGTACCCTGAGTACTGAGCACCCAGCACCCTGAGCACTGAGCACGGAGCACCCCGAGGACTGAGCACCCAGCACCCTGAGCACTGAGCAACCAGCACCTTGAGTACTAAGCACCCAGAACCCTGAGCACTGAGCACACAGCACCCTGAGCACTGAGCACCCAGCACCCCGAGCACTGAGCACCCAGCACCCTGAGTACTGAGCACCCAACACCCAGAGTACTGAGCACCCAGCACCCTGAGCACTGAGCACCCAGCACCCTGAGTACTGAGCACCCAGCACCCTGAGTACTGAGCACCCAGCACCCTGAGCACTGAGCACTGAGCACCCAACACCCTGAGCACTGAGCACTGAGCACCCATCACCCCGAGCACTGAGCACACAGCACCCCGAGCACTGAGCACCCAGCACCCTGAGCACTGAGCACCCAGCACCCTGAGCACTGAGCACCCAGCCCCCTGAGTACTGAGCACCCTGAGCTCTGAGCACCCTGAGCACTGAGCACTGAGCACCCAGCACCCTGAGTACTGAGCACCCAACACTCTGAGCACTGAGCACCCAGCACGCTGAGTACTGAGCACTGAGCACACAGCACCCTGAGTACTGAGCAACCAGCACCTCGAGCACTGAGCACCCAGCGCCCCGAGCACTGAGCACCCAGCACCCCGAGCACTGAGCACTGAGCACACTGAGCACTGAGCACCCAGCACCCCGAGTACTGAGCACTGAGCACCCTGAGTACTGAGCATCCAGCACCCCGAGTACTGAGCACTGAGCACCCTGAGCACTGAGAACCCGGAGTACTGAGCACCGAGCAACCTGAGTACTGAACAACCAGCACCCTGAGCACTGAGCACGGAGCACCCCGAGGAGTGAGCACCCAGCACCCTGAGCACTGAGCACCCAGCACCTTGAGTACTGAGCACCGAGCACCCCGAGCACTGAGCACCCAGCACGCTGAATACTGATCACCCAGCACCCTGAGCACTGAGCACCCAGCACCTTGAGTACTGAGCACCGAGGATCCCGAGCACTGAGCACCCAGCACCCTGAGCACTGAGCACCCGGAGGACTGAGCACCCAGCACCCTGAGCAATGAGCACCCAGCACCCTGAGCACTGAGCACACATCACCCTGAGCACAGAGCACGCAGCACCCCGCGCACTGAGCTCCCAGCACCCTGAGTAATGAGCACAGAGCACCCTGAGCACTGAGCAACCAGCACCCTGAGTACTGAGCAACCTACACCCTGAGCACTGAGCACTGAGCACCCAGCACCCTGAGCACTGAGCACTGAGCACCCAGCACCACAGCCCTGAGCACCCAGCACCCCGAGCACTGAGCAACCAGCACCCTGATCACTGAGCACCCAGCACCCTGAGCATTGAGCACCCAGCACCCTGAGTACTGAGCACCCAGCACCCTGAGTACTGAGCACCCAGCACCCTGAGTACTGAGCACTCAGCACCCTGAGTACTGAGCATCGAGCACCCCGAGCACTGAGCACCCAGCACCCTGAGCACTGAGCACCCGGAGGACTGAGCACCCAGCACCCTGAGCACTGAGCACCGATCACCCTGAGCACTGAGCACCCAGCACCCTGAGCACTGAGCACCCAGCACGCTGAGTACTGAGCACCCAATACCCAGATTACTGAGCACCCAGCACCCTGAGCACTGAGCACCCAGCACCCTGAGTACTGAGTACTGAGCACAGAGCACCCTGAGTACTGAGCACCCAGCGCCCCGAGCACTGAGCACCCAGCACCCCGAGCACTGAACACTGAGCACCCTGAGCACTGAGCACGGAGCACCCCGAGGAGTGAGCACCCAGCACCCTGAGCACTGAGCACCCAGCACCTTGAGTACTGAGCACCGAGCACCCCGAGCACTGAGCACCCAGCACGCTGAATACTGATCACCCAGCACCCTGAGCACTGAGCACCCAGCACCTTGAGTACTGAGCACCGAGGATCCCGAGCACTGAGCACCCAGCACCCTGAGCACTGAGCACCCGGAGGACTGAGCACCCAGCACCCTGAGCAATGAGCACCCAGCACCCTGAGCACTGAGCAAACATCACCCTGAGCACAGAGCACGCAGCACCCCGCGCACTGAGCTCCCAGCACCCTGAGTAATGAGCACAGAGCACCCTGAGCACTGAGCAACCAGCACCCTGAGTACTGAGCAACCTACACCCTGAGCACTGAGCACTGAGCACCCAGCACCCTGAGCACTGAGCACTGAGCACCCAGCACCACAGCCCTGAGCACCCAGCACCCCGAGCACTGAGCAACCAGCACCCTGATCACTGAGCACCCAGCACCCTGAGCATTGAGCACCCAGCACCCTGAGTACTGAGCACCCAGCACCCTGAGTACTGAGCACCCAGCACCCTGAGTACTGAGCACTCAGCACCCTGAGTACTGAGCATCGAGCACCCCGAGCACTGAGCACCCAGCACCCTGAGCACTGAGCACCCGGAGGACTGAGCACCCAGCACCCTGAGCACTGAGCACCGATCACCCTGAGCACTGAGCACCCAGCACCCTGAGCACTGAGCACCCAGCACGCTGAGTACTGAGCACCCAATACCCAGATTACTGAGCACCCAGCACCCTGAGCACTGAGCACCCAGCACCCTGAGTACTGAGTACTGAGCACAGAGCACCCTGAGTACTGAGCACCCAGCGCCCCGAGCACTGAGCACCCAGCACCCCGAGCACTGAACACTGAGCACCCTGAGCACTGAGCACCCAGCACACCGAGTACTGAGCACTGAGCACCCTGAGTACTGAGCACCAAGCACTCCGAGTACTGAGCACTGAGCACCCTGGGTACTGAGCACCCAGCACCCTGAGCACTGAGCACCCAGCACCCTGAGTACTGAGCACTGAGAACCCTGAGTACTGAGCACCGAGCACCCCGAGCACTGAGCACCCAGCACCCTGAGCACTGAGCACCCTGAGCACTGAGCACCCTGAGCACTGAGCACTGAGCACCCAGCACCCTGAGTACTGAGCACCCAACACTCTGAGCACTGATCACCCAGCACCCCGAGCACTGAGCACCCAGCACCCTGAGCACTGAGCACCCAGCACCGTGAGTACTGAGCACCCAGGGCCCTGAGCACTGAGCACCGAGCACCCCGAGCACTGAGCACCCAGCACCCTGAGCACTCAGCACCCAGCACCCCGAGCACTGAGCACCCAGCACCCTGAGCACTGAGCACCCAGCACCCTGAGCACGGAGCACCCCGAGGACTGAGCACCCAGCACCCTGAGCACTGAGCACCCAGCACCTTGAGTACTGAGCACCGAGCACCTCGAGCACTAAGCACCCAGCACGCTGAGTACTGAGCACCCAGCACCCTGAGCACTGAGCACCCAGCACCCTGAGCACTGAGCACCCAGCACCCCGAGCACGGAGCACAAAGCACCCTGAGTACTGAGCACCCAACACCCAGAGTACTGAGCACCCAGCACCCTGAGCACTGAGCACCCAGCACCCTGAGTACTGAACACCCAGCACCCTGAGCACTGAGCACCCTGAGCACTGAGTACTGAGCAATGAGCACCCTGAGCACTGAGCACCCAGCACGCCGAGTACTGAGCACCCAGCACCCCGAGCACTGAACACCCAGCGCCCCGAGCACTGAGCACACAGCACCCCGAGCACTGAGCACTGAGCACCCTGAGCACTGAGCACCCAGCACCCCGAGTACTGAGCACCTAGCCCCCTGAGTACTGAGCACCAAGCAACCCGAGTACTGAGCACTTAGCACCCTGAGTACTGAGCACCCAGCACCGCGAGCACTGAGCACCCAGCACCCTGAGCACTGAGGACCCAGCACCCCGAGCACTGAGCACCCAGCACCCTGAGTACTGAGCACCCAGCACCCTGAGCACTGAGGACCCAGCACCCCGAGCACTGAGCACCCAGCACGCTGAGTACACAGCACTGAGCACCCAGCACCCTGAGTACTGAGCACCCAGCACCCTGAGTACTGAGCACCCAGCACCCCAAGCACTGAGCACTGAGCAACCTGAGTACTGAGCACTGAGCACCCTTAGTACTGAGCACCGAGCACCCTGAGTACTGAGCACCCAGCACCCCGAGCACTGAGCACTGAGCACCCCGAGGACTGAGCACCCAGCACCCTGAGCACTGAGCACCCAGCACCCTGAGCACTGAGGACCCAGCACCCCGAGCACTGAGCAGCCAGCACGCTGAGTACTGAGCACTGAGCACCCAGCACCCCGAGTACTGAGCACTGAGCACCCTGAGTACTGAGCACCCAGCACCCTGAGCACTGAGCACCCAGCACCCTGAGTACTGAGCACTGAGAACCCTGAGTACTGAACACTGAGCACCCTGAGTACTGAGCACCCAGCACCCTGATCACTGAGCACGGAGCACCCCGAGGACTGAGCACCCAGCACCCTGAGCACTGAGCACCCAGCACCTTGAGTACTGAGCACCGAGCACCCCGAGCACTGAGCACCCAGCACCCTGAGTACTGAGCACCCAGCACCCTGAGCACTGAGCACGGAGCACCCCGAGGACTGAGCATCCAGCACCCTGAGCACTGAGCACCCAGCACCTTGAGTACTGAGCACCGAGCACCCCGAGCACTGAGCACCCAGCACCCTGAGCACTGAGCACTGAGAACCCTGAGTACTGAGCACCGAGTACCCTGAGTACTGAGCACCCAGCACCCTGAGCACTGAGCACGGAGCACCCCGAGGACTGAGCACCCAGCACCCTGAGCACTGAGCAACCAGCACCTTGAGTACTAAGCACCCAGAACCCTGAGCACTGAGCACACAGCACCCTGAGCACTGAGCACCCAGCACCCCGAGCACTGAGCACCCAGCACCCTGAGTACTGAGCACCCAACACCCAGAGTACTGAGCACCCAGCACCCTGAGCACTGAGCACCCAGCACCCTGAGTACTGAGCACCCAGCACCCTGAGTACTGAGCACCCAGCACCCTGAGCACTGAGCACTGAGCACCCAACACCCTGAGCACTGAGCACTGAGCACCCATCACCCCGAGCACTGAGCACACAGCACACCGAGCACTGAGCACCCAGCACCCTGAGCACTGAGCACCCAGCACCCTGAGCACTGAGCACCCAGCCCCCTGAGTACTGAGCACCCAGCACCATGAGTACTGAGCACCCAGCATCCTGAGTACTGAGCACTCAGCACCCTGAGTACTGAGCACCGAGCACCCCGAGCACTGAGCACCCAGCACCCTGAGCACTGAGCACCCTGAGGACTGCGCACCCAGCACCCTGAGCACTGAGCACCCAGCACCCTGAGACTGAGCACCCAGGACCCCGAGCACTGAGCACCCAGCACCCTGAGTACAGAGCACCCAGCACCCCGAGTACTGAGCCCCCAGCACCCTGAGTACTGAGCACCCAGCACCCCGAGCACTGAGCACCCAGCACCCCGAGAATGAGCACCCAGCACCCTGAGTACTGAGAACCCAGCACCCTGAGTACTGAGCACTATGCACCCAGAGCACTGAGCGCCCATCACCCCGATCACGGAGCACCCAGGACCCCGAGCACTGAGTACTGAGCACCCCGAGCACTGAGCACCCAGCACCCTGAGAACTGAGCACCCAGCACCCTGAGAACTGAGCACACAGCACCTTGAGTACTGAGCACCGAGCACCCCGAGCACTGAGCACCCAGCACCCCGAGAATGAGCACCCAGCACCCTGAGTACTGAGCACCCAGCACCCTGAGAACTGAGCACCCAGCACCTTGAGTAATGAGCACTCAGCACTCTGAGTACTGAGCACCGAGCACCCCGAGCACTGAGCACCCAGCACCCTGAGCACTGAGCACCCTGAGGACTGCGCACCCAGCACCCTGAGCACTGAGCACACAGCACCCTGAGACTGAGCACCCAGCACCCTGAGCACTGAGCACCCAGCACCCTGAGAACTGAGCACCCAGCACCCTGAGAACTGAGCACCCAGCACCTTGAGTAATGAGCACCGAGCACCCCGAGGACTGAGCACCCAGCACCCCGAGAATGAGCACCCAGCACCCTGAGTACTGAGCACCCAGCACCCTGACTACTGAGCACTAAGCACCCCGAGCACGGAGCACCCAGGACCCCGAGCACTGAGTACTGAGCACCCAGCACCCTGAGTACTGAGCACCGAGCTCCCCGAGCACTGAGCACCCAGCACCCCGAGCACGGAGCACCCAGCACGATGAGTACTGAGCACCCAATACCCAGATTACTGAGCACCCAGCACCCTGAGCACTGAGCACCCAGCACCCTGAGTACTGAGTACTGAGCACAGAGCACCCTGAGTACTGAGCACCCAGCACCCCGAGTACTGAGCACCCAGCACCCCGAGCACTGAGCACCCAGTGCCCCGAGCACTGAGCACCCAGCACCCCGAGCACTGAACACTGAGCACCCTGAGCACTGAGCACCCAGCACACCGAGTACTGAGCACTGAGCACCCTGAGTACTGAGCACCAAGCACTCCGAGTACTGAGCACTGAGCACCCTGGGTACTGAGCACCCAGCACCCTGAGCACTGAGCACCCAGCACCCTGAGTACTGAGCACTGAGAACCCTGAGTACTGAGCACCGAGCACCCTGAGTACTGAGCACCCAGCACCCTGATCACTGAGCACAGAGCAACCCGAGGACTGAGCACCCAGCACCCTGAGCACTGAGCACCCAGCACCTTGAGTACTGAGCACCGAGCACCCCGAGCACTGAGCACCCAGCACCCTGAGTACTGAGCACCCAGCACCCTGAGCACTGAGCACCCAGCACCCTGAGCACAGAGCACGCAGCACCCCGAGCACTGAGCTCCCAGCACCCTGAGTACTGAGCACAGAGCACCCTGAGCACTGAGCACCCAGCACCCTGAGTACTGAGCACCCAGCACCCTGAGTACTGAGCAACCAGCACCCTGAGCACTGAGCACTGAGCACCCAGCACCCTGAGCACTGAGCACTGAGCACCCAGCACCACAGCCCTGAGCACCCAGCACCCCGAGCACTGAGCACCCAGCACCCTGAGCACTGAGCACCCAGCACCCTGAGCACTGAGCACCCAGCACCCTGAGCATTGAGCACCCAGCACCCTGAGTACTGAGCACCCAGCACCCTGAGTACTGAGCACCCAGCACCCTGAGTACTGAGCACTCAGCACCCTGAGTACTGAGCACCGAGCACCCCGAGCACTGAGCACCCAGCACCCTGAGCACTGAGCACCCGGAGGACTGAGCACCCAGCACCCTGAGCACTGAGCACCGATCACCCTGAGCACTGAGCACCCAGCACCCCGAGCACTGAGCACCCAGCACCCTGAGTACTGAGCACCCAGCACCCAGAGTACTGAGCACCCAGCACCCTGAGTACTGAGCACTGAGCACCCCGAGTACTGAGCACCCAGCACCCCGAGTACTGAGCACCCAGCACCCCGAGCACTGAGCACCCAGCACCCTGAGCACTGAGCACCCTGAGCACTGAGCACCCTGAGCACTGAGCACTGAGCACCCAGCACCCTGAGTACTGAGCACCCAACACTCTGAGCACTGAGCACCCAGCACGCTGAGTACTGAGCACTGAGCACACAGCACCCTGAGTACTGAGCAACCAGCACCTCGAGCACTGAGCACCCAGCGCCGAGCACTGAGCACCCAGCACCCCGAGCACTGAGCACTGAGCACACTGAGCACTGAGCACCCAGCACCCCGAGTACTGAGCACTGAGCACCCTGAGTACTGAGCACCCAGCACCCCGAGTACTGAGCACTGAGCACCCTGAGCACTGAGAACCCGGAGTACTGAGCACCGAGCAACCTGAGTACTGAACACCCAGCACCCTGAGCACTGAGCAGGGAGCACCCCTAGGAGTGAGCACCCAGCACCCTGAGCACTGAGCACCCAGCACCTTGAGTACTGAGCACCGAGCACCCCGAGGATTGAGCACCCAGCACCCTGAGCACTGAGCACCAAGCACCCCGAGCACTGAGCACCCAGCACACCGAGCACTGAGCACCCAGCACCCTGAGTACTGAGCACCCAACACCCAGAGTCCTGAGCACCCAGCACCCTGAGTACTGAGCACCCAGCACCCTGAGTACTGAGCACCCAGAACCCTGAGTACTGAGCAACCAGCACCCTGAGCACTGAGCACTGAGCACAGAACACCCTGAGCACTGAGCACTGAGCACCCAGCACCCCGAGCACTGAGCACCCAGCACCCCGCGCACTGAGCACCCAGCACCCTGAGCACTGAGCACCCAGCACCCTGAGTACTGAGCACCCAGCACCATGAGTACTGAGCAACCAGCACCCTGAGTACTGAGCATTCAGCACCCTGAGTACTGAGCACCGAGCACCCCGAGCACTGAGCACCCAGCACCCTGAGCACTGAGCACCCTGAGGACTGAGTACCCAGCACCCTGAGCACTGAGCACCCAGCACCCTGAGTACTGAGCACCCAGCACCCTGAGCACTGAGCACCCAGGACCCCGAGCACTGAGCACCCAGCACCCTGAGCACTGAGCACCCAGCACCCTGAGTACTGAGCACCCAGCACCCTGAGCACTGAGCACCAAGCACCCTGAGCACTGAGCACCCAGCACCCTGAGTACTGAGCACCCAGCACCCTGAGTACTGAGTACCCAGTACCCTGAGCACTGAGCACCCAGCACCCTGAGTACTGAGCACCGAGCACCCTGAATACTTAGTACCCAGGAACCTTAGTACTGAGCACCCAGCACCCTGAGCACTGAGCACCCAGCACCCTGAGTACTGAGCACCCAGCACCACCCTCAGCACTGAGCACCCAGCACCCTGAGCACTGAGCACCCAGCACCCTGAGTACTGAGCACCCAGCACCCTGAGTACTGAGCACTGAGCACCCTGAGTACTGAGCACCAAGCACCCTGAGCACTGAGAACGGAGCACCCCGAGGACTGGGCACCCAGCACCCTGAGCACTGAGCACCCAGCACCTTGAGTACTGAGCACCGAGCACCCCGAGAACTGAGCACCCAGCACGCTGAATACTGATCACCCAGCACCCTGAGCACTGAGCACCCAGCACCTTGAGTCCTGAGCACCGAGCACCCCGAGCACTGAGCACCCAGCACGCTGAATACTGAGCACCCAGCACCCTGAGCACTGAGCACCCAGCACCCCGAGCACTGAGCACCCAGCACCCCGAGCACTGAGCACCCAGCACCCTGAGTACTGAGCACCCAACACCCAGAGTCCTGAGCACCCAGCACCCTGAGCACTGATCACCCAGCACCCTGAGTACTGAGCACCCAGCACCCTGAGTACTGAGCACCCAGCACGCCTGAGCACTGAGCACTGAGCACCCAACACCCTGAGCACTGAGCACTGAGCACCCAGCACCCCGCGCACTGAGCACCCAGCACCCTGAGCACTGAGCACCCAGCACCCTGAGTACTGAGCACCCAGCACCATGAGTACTGAGCACCCAGCACCCTGAGTACTGAGCACTCAGCACCCTGAGTACTGAGCACCGAGGACCCCGAGCACTGAGCACCCAGCACCCTGAGCACTGAGCACCCGGAGAACTGAGCACCCAGCACCCTGAGCACTGAGCACCCAGCACCCTGAGCACTGAGCACCCAGCACCCTGAGCACAGAGCACGCAGCACCCCGAGCACTGAGCTCCCAGCACCCTGAGTACTGAGCACAGAGCACCCTGAGCACTGAGCACCCAGCACCCTGAGTACTGAGCACCCAGCACCCTGAGTTCTGAGCAACCAGCACCCTGAGCACTGAGCACTGAGCACCCAGCACCCTGAGCACTGAGCACTGAGCACCCAGCACCACAGCCCTGAGCACCCAGCACCCCGAGCACTGAGCACCCAGCACCCTGAGCACTGAGCACCCAGCACCCTGAGCATTGAGCACCCAGCACCCTGAGTACTGAGCACCCAGCACCCTGAGTACTGAGCACCCAGCACCCTGAGTACTGAGCACTCAGCACCCTGAGTACTGAGCACCGAGCACCCCGAGCACTGAGCACCCAGCACCCTGAGCACTGAGCACCCGGAGGACTGAGCACCCAGCACCCTGAGCACTGAGCACCGATCACCCTGAGCACTGAGCACCCAGCACCCCGAGCACTGAGCACCCAGCACCCTGAGTACTGAGCACCCAGCACCCAGAGTACTGAGCACACAGCACCCTGAGTACTGAGCACTGAGCACCCCGAGTACTGAGCACCCAGCACCCCGAGCACTGAGCACCCAGCACCCTGAGCACTGAGCACCCTGAGCTCTGAGCACCCTGAGCACTGAGCACTGAGCACCCAGCACCCTGAGTACTGAGCACCCAACACTCTGAGCACTGAGCACCCAGCACGCTGAGTACTGAGCACTGAGCACACAGCACCCTGAGTACTGAGCAACCAGCACCTCGAGCACTGAGCACCCAGCGCCCCGAGCACTGAGCACCCAGCACCCCGAGCACTGAGCACTGAGCACACTGAGCACTGAGCACCCAGCACCCCGAGTACTGAGCACTGAGCACCCTGAGTACTGAGCACCCAGCACCCCGAGTACTGAGCACTGAGCACCCTGAGCACTGAGAACCCGGAGTACTGAGCACCGAGCAACCTGAGTACTGAACACCCAGCACCCTGAGCACTGAGCACGGAGCACCCCGAGGAGTGAGCACCCAGCACCCTGAGCACTGAGCACCCAGCACCTTGAGTACTGAGCACCGAGCACCCCGAGCACTGAGCACCCAGCACGCTGAATACTGATCACCCAGCACCCTGAGCACTGAGCACCCAGCACCTTGAGTACTGAGCACCGAGGATCCCGAGCACTGAGCACCCAGCACCCTGAGCACTGAGCACCCGGAGGACTGAGCACCCAGCACCCTGAGCACTGAGCACCCAGCACCCTGAGCACTGAGCACACATCACCCTGAGCACAGAGCACGCAGCACCCCGCGCACTGAGCTCCCAGCACCCTGAGTAATGAGCACAGAGCACCCTGAGCACTGAGCAACCAGCACCCTGAGTACTGAGCACCCAGCACCCTGAGTACTGAGCAACCTACACCCTGAGCACTGAGCACTGAGCACCCAGCACCCTGAGCACTGAGCACTGAGCACCCAGCACCACAGCCCTGAGCACCCAGCACCCCGAGCACTGAGCAACCAGCACCCTGATCACTGAGCACCCAGCACCCTGAGCATTGAGCACCCAGCACCCTGAGTACTGTGCACCCAGCACCCTGAGTACTGAGCACCCAGCACCCTGAGTACTGAGCACTCAGCACCCTGAGTACTGAGCATCGAGCACCCCGAGCACTGAGCACCCAGCACCCTGAGCACTGAGCACCCGGAGGACTGAGCACCCAGCACCCTGAGCACTGAGCACCGATCACCCTGAGCACTGAGCACCCAGCACCCCGAGCACTGAGCACCCAGCACGCTGAGTACTGAGCACCCAATACCCAGATTACTGAGCA
This sequence comes from Microtus oregoni, assembly GCF_018167655.1. NCBI lineage: Eukaryota > Metazoa > Chordata > Mammalia > Rodentia > Cricetidae > Microtus > Microtus oregoni. The sequence continues at coordinate 54,287 of NW_024544084.1, read as the reverse complement.
CCCAGCACCCTGAGCACTGAGCACCCAGCACCCTGAGTACTGAGTACTGAGCACAGAGCACCCTGAGTACTGAGCACCCAGCGCCCCGAGCACTGAGCACCCAGCACCCCGAGCACTGAACACTGAGCACCCTGAGCACTGAGCACCCAGCACACCGAGTACTGAGCACTGAGCACCCTGAGTACTGAGCACCAAACACTCCGAGTACTGAGCACTGAGCACCCTGGGTACTGAGCACCCAGCACCCTGAGCACTGAGCACCCAGCACCCTGAGTACTGAGCACTGAGAACCCTGAGTACTGAGCACCGAGCACCCCGAGCACTGAGCACCCAGCACCCTGAGCACTGAGCACCCTGAGCACTGAGCACCCTGAGCACTGAGCACTGAGCACCCAGCACCCTGAGTACTGAGCACCCAACACTCTGAGCACTGAGCACCCAGCACCCTGAGTACTGAGCACCCAGCACCCTGAGTACTGAGCACCCAGCACCCTGAGCACTGAGCACCCAGCACCCTGAGTACTGAGCAACCAGCACCTCGAGCACTGAGCACCCAGCGCCCCGAGCACTGAGCACCCAGCACCCCGAGCACTGAGCACTGAGCACACTGAGCACTGAGCACCCAGCACCCCGAGTACTGAGCACTGAGCACCCTGAGCACTGAGAACCCGGAGTACTGAGCACCGAGCAACCTGAGTACTGAACACCCAGCACCCTGAGCACTGAGCAGGGAGCACCCCGAGGAGTGAGCACCCAGCACCCTGAGCACTGAGCACCCAGCACCCTGAGTACTGAGCACCGAGCACCCCGAGGACTGAGCACCCAGCACCCTGAGCACTGAGCACCCAGCACCTTGAGTACTGAGCACCGAGCACCCCGAGAACTGAGCACCCAGCACGCTGAATACTGAGCACCCAGCACCCTGAGCACTGAGCACCAAGCACCCCGAGCACTGAGCACCCAGCACACCGAGCACTGAGCACCCAGCACCCTGAGAACTGAGCACCCAACACCCAGAGTCCTGAGCACCCAGCACCCTGAGCACTGAGCACCCAGCACCCTGAGTACTGAGCACCCAGCACCCTGAGTACTGAGCACCCAGCACCCTGAGCACTGAGCACTGAGCACAGAACACCCTGAGCACTGAGCACTGAGCACCCAGCACCCCGAGCACTGAGCACCCAGAACCCCGCGCACTGAGCACCCAGCACCCTGAGCACTGAGCACCCAGCACCCTGAGTACTGAGCACCCAGCACCATGAGTACTGAGCAACCAGCACCCTGAGTACTGAGCACCGAGCACCCCGAGCACTGAGCACCCAGCACCCTGAGCACGGAGCACCCTGAGGACTGAGTACCCAGCACCCTGAGCACTGAGCACCCAGCACCCTGAGTACTGAGCACCCAGCACCCTGAGCACTGAGCACCCAGGACCCCGAGCACTGAGCACCCAGCACCCTGAGCACTGAGCACCCAGCACCCTGAGTACTGAGCACCCAGCACCCTGAGCACTGAGCACCAAGCACCCTGAGCACTGAGCACCCAACACCCTGAGTACTGAGCACCCAGCACCCTGAGAACTGAGTACCCAGTACCCTGAGCACTGAGCACCCAGCACCCTGAGTACTGAGCACCGAGCACCCTGAATACTTAGTACCCAGGAACCTTAGTACTGAGCACCCAGCACCCTGAGCACTGAGCACCCAGCACCCTGAGTACTGAGCACCCAGCACCACCCTCAGCACTGAGCACCCAGCACCCCGAGCACTGAGCACCCAGCACCCTGAGTACTGAGCACCCAGCACCCTGAGTACTGAGCACTGAGCACCGTGAGTACTGAGCACAAAGCACCCTGAGCACTGAGAACGGAGCACCCCGAGGACTGGGCACCCAGCACCCTGAGCACTGAGCACCCAGCACCTTGAGTACTGAGCACCGAGCACCCCGAGAACTGAGCACCCAGCACGCTGAATACTGATCACCCAGCACCCTGAGCACTGAGCACCCAGCACCTTGAGTACTGAGCACCGAGCATCCCGAGCACTGAGCACCCAGCACGCTGAATACTGAGCACCCAGCACCCTGAGCACTGAGCACCCAGCACCCCGAGCACTGAGCACCCAGCACCCCGAGCACTGAGCACCCAGCACCCTGAGTACTGAGCACCCAACACCCAGAGTCCTGAGCACCCAGCACCCTGAGCACTTATCACCCAGCACCCTGAGTACTGAGCACCCAGCACCCTGAGTACTGAGCACCCAGCACCCTGAGCACTGAGCACTGAGCACCCAACACCCTGAGCACTGAGCACTGAGCACCCAGCACCCAGCGCACTGAGCACCCAGCACCCTGAGCACTGAGCACCCAGCACCCTGAGTACTAAGCACCCAGCACCATGAGTACTGAGCACCCAGCACCCTGAGTACTGAGCACTCAGCACCCTGAGTACTGAGCACCGAGGACCCCGAGCACTGAGCACCCAGCACCCTGAGCACTGAGCACCCGGAGGACTGAGCACCCAGCACCCTGAGCACTGAGCACCCAGCACCCTGAGCACTGAGCACCCAGCACCCTGAGCACAGAGCACGCAGCACCCCGAGCACTGAGCTCCCAGCACCCTGAGTACTGAGCACAGAGCACCCTGAGCACTGAGCACCCAGCACCCTGAGTACTGAGCACCCAGCACCCTGAGTACTGAGCAACCAGCACCCTGAGCACTGAGCACTGAGCACCCAGCACCCTGAGCACTGATTACTGAGCACCGAGCACCACAGCCCTGAGCACCCAGCACCCCGAGCACTGAGCACCCAGCACCCTGAGCACTGAGCACCCAGCACCCTGAGCATTGAGCACCCAGCACCCTGAGTACTGAGCACCCAGCACCCTGAGTACTGAGCACCCAGCACCCTGAGTACTGAGCACTCAGCACCCTGAGTACTGAGCACCGAGCACCCCGAACACTGAGCACCCAGCACCCTGAGCACTGAGCACCCGGAGGACTGAGCACCCAGCACCCTGAGCACTGAGCACCGATCACCCTGAGCACTGAGCACCCAGCACCCCGAGCACTGAGCACCCAGCACCCTGAGTACTGAGCACCCAGCACCCAGAGTACTGAGCACCCAGCACCCTGAGTACTGAGCGCTGAGCACCCCAAGTACTGAGCACCCAGCACCCCGAGCACTGAGCACCCAGCACCCTGAGCACTGATCACCCTGAGCTCTGAGCACCCTGAGCACTGAGCACTGAGCACCCAGCACCCTGAGTACTGAGCACCCAACACTCTGAGCACTGAGCACCCAGCACGCTGAGTACTGAGCACTGAGCACACAGCACCCTGAGTACTGAGCAACCAGCACCTCGAGCACTGAGCACCCAGCGCCCCGAGCACTGAGCACCCAGCACCCCGAGCACTGAGCACTGAGCACACTGAGCACTGAGCACCCAGCACCCCGAGTACTGAGCACTGAGCACCCTGAGTACTGAGCACCCAGCACCCCGAGTACTGAGCACTGAGCACCCTGAGCACTGAGAACCCGGAGTACTGAGCACCGAGCAACCTGAGTACTGAACACCCAGCACCCTGAGCACTGAGCACGGAGCACCCCGAGGAGTGAGCACCCAGCACCCTGAGCACTGAGCACCCAGCACCTTGAGTACTGAGCACCGAGCACCCCGAGCACTGAGCACCCAACACCCTGAGTACTGAGCACCCAGCACCCTGAGCACTGAGCACCCCGCACCCCGAGCACTGAGCACCCAGCACCCCGAGCACTGAGCACCCAGCACCCTGAGTACTGAGCACCCAACACCCAGAGTCCTGAGCACCCAGCACCCTGAGCACTGATCACCCAGCACCCTGAGTACTGAGCACCCAGCACCCTGAGTAGTGAGCACCCAGCACCCTGAGCACTGAGCACTGAGCACCCAACACCCTGAGCACTGAGCACTGAGCACCCAGCACCCCGAGCACTGAGCACCCAGCACCCCGTTCACTGAACACCCAGCACCCTGAGCACTGAGCACCCAGCACACTGAGTACTGAGCACACAGCACCATGAGTACTGAGCACCCAGCACCCTGAGTACTGAGCACTCAGCACCCTGAGTACTGAGCACCGAGCACCCCAAGCACTGAGCACCCAGCACCCTGAGCACTGAGCACCCGGAGGACTGAGCACCCAGCACCCTGAGCACTGAGCACCGATCACCCTGAGCACTGAGCACCCAGCACCCCGAGCACTGAGCACCCAGCACCCTGAGTACTGAGCACCCAGCACCCCGAGTACTGAGCACCCAGCACCCTGAGTACTGAACACCCAGCACCCCGAGCACTGAGCACCCAGCACCCTGAGTACTGAGCACCCTGAGTACTGAGCACTGAGCATCGAGCACCCTGAGTACTGAGCACCCTGAGGACTGAGCACCCATCACCCTGAGCACTGAGCACCCAGCACCCTTAGTACTGAGCACTGATCACCCTGAGCACTGAGCACCCAGCACCCCGAGCACTGAGCACCCAGAACCCTGAGTACTGAGCACCCAGCACCCTGAGCACTGAGCACCGAGCACCCTGAGTACTGAACACCCAGCACCCTGAGCACTGAGCACTGAGCACTGAGCACCCAGCACCCTGAGCACTGAGCACTGAGCACCCAGCACCCCGAGCACTGAGCAGCCAGCACCCTGAGCACCCAGCACCCTGAGCACTGAGCACCCTGAGAACTGAGCACCCTGAGCACTGAGCACTGAGCACCCAGCACCCTGAGTACTGAGCACCCAACACTCTGAGCACTGAGCACCCAGCACGCTGAGTACTGAGCACTGAGCACACAGCACCCTGAGTTCTGAGCAACCAGCACCTCGAGCACTGAGCACCCACCGCCCCGAGCACTGAGCACCCAGCACCCCGAGCACTGAGCACTGAGCACCCTGAGCACTGAGCACCCAGCACCCCGAGTACTGAGCACTGAGCACCCTGAGTACTGAGCACCCAGCACCCCAAGTACTGAGCACTGAGCACCCTGAGTACTGAGCACCCTTCACCCTGAGCACTGAGCACTGAGCACCCTGAGTACTGAGCACCCAGCACCCTGAGCACTGAGAACCCTGAGTACTGAGCACCGAGCACCCTGAGTACTGAGCACACAGCACCCTGAGCACTGAGCACGGAGCACACCGTGGACTGAGCACCCAGCACCCTGAGCACTGAGCACCCAGCACCTTGAGTACTGAGCACCGAGCACCCCGAGAACTGAGCACCCAGCACGCTGAATACTGAGCACCCAGCACCCTGAGCACTGAGCACCAAGCACCCCGAGCACTGAGCACCCAGCACCCCGAGCACTGAGCACCCAGCACCCTGAGTACTGAGCACCCAACACCCAGAGTCCTGAGCACCCAGCACCCTGAGCACTGAGCACCCAGCACCCTGAGTACTGAGCACCCAGCACCCTGAGTACTGAGCACCCAGCACCCTGAGCACTGAGCACTGAGCACAGAACACCCTGAGCACTGAGCACTGAGCACCCAGCACCCCGAGCACTGAGCACCCAGCACCCCGCGCACTGAGAACCCAGCACCCTGAGCACTGAGCACCCAGCACCCTGAGTACTGAGCACCCAGCACCATGAGTACTGAGCACCCAGCACCCTGAGTACTGAGCACTCAGCACCCTGAGTACTGAGCACCGAGCACCCCGAGCACTGAGCACCCAGCACCCTGAGCACTGAGCACCCTGAGGACTGAGTACCCAGTACCCTGAGCACTGAGCACCCAGCACCCTGAGTACTGAGCACCCAGCACCCTGAGCACTGAGCACCCAGGACCCCGAGCACTGAGCACCCAGCACCCTGAGCACTGAGCACCCAGCACCCTGAGTACTGAGCACCCAGCACCCTGAGCACTGAGCACCAAGCACCCTGAGTACTGAGCACCCAGCACCCTGAGTACTGAGCACCCAGCACCCTGAGTACTGAGTACCCAGCACCCTGGGCACTGAGCACCCAGCACCCTGAGTACTGAGCACCCAGCACCCTGAATACTTAGTACCCAGGAACTTTAGTACTGAGCACCCAGCACCCTGAGCACTGAGCACCCAGCACCCTGAGTACTGAGCACCCAACACCCAGAGTCCTGAGCACCCAGCACCCTGAGCACTGAGCACCCAGCACCCTGAGTACTGAGCACCCAGCACCCTGAGTACTGAGCACCCAGCACCCTGAGCACTGAGCACAGAACACCCTGAGCACTGAGCACTGAGCACCCAGCACCCCGAGCACTGAGCACCCAGAACCCCGCGCACTGAGCACCCAGCACCCTGAGCACTGAGCACCCAGCACCCTGAGTACTGAGCACCCAGCACCATGAGTACTGAGCAACCAGCACCCTGAGTACTGAGCACCGAGCACCCCGAGCACTGAGCACCCAGCACCCTGAGCACGGAGCACCCTGAGGACTGAGTACCCAGCACCCTGAGCACTGAGCACCCAGCACCCTGAGTACTGAGCACCCAGCACCCTGAGCACTGAGCACCCAGGACCCCGAGCACTGAGCACCCAGCACCCTGAGCACTGAGCACCCAGCACCCTGAGTACTGAGCACCCAGCACCCTGAGCACTGAGCACCAAGCACCCTGAGCACTGAGCACCCAGCACCCTGAGTACTGAGCACCCAGCACCCTGAGAACTGAGTACCCAGTACCCTGAGCACTGAGCACCCAGCACCCTGAGTACTGAGCACCGAGCACCCTGAATACTTAGTACCCAGGAACCTTAGTACTGAGCACCCAGCACCCTGAGCACTGAGCACCCAGCACCCTGAGTACTGAGCACCCAGCACCACCCTCAGCACTGAGCACCCAGCACCCCGAGCACTGAGCACCCAGCACCCTGAGTACTGAGCACCCAGCACCCTGAGTACTGAGCACTGAGCACCGTGAGTACTGAGCACAAAGCACCCTGAGCACTGAGAACGGAGCACCCCGAGGACTGGGCACCCAGCACCCTGAGCACTGAGCACCCAGCACATTGAGTACTGAGCACCGAGCACCCCGAGAACTGAGCACCCAGCACGCTGAATACTGATCACCCAGCACCCTGAGCACTGAGCACCCAGCACCTTGAGTACTGAGCACCGAGCACCCCGAGCACTGAGCACCCAGCACGCTGAATACTGAGCACCCAGCACCCTGAGCACTGAGCACCCAGCACCCCGAGCACTGAGCACCCAGCACCCCGAGCACTGAGCACCCAGCACCCTGAGTACTGAGCACCCAACACCCAGAGTCCTGAGCACCCAGCACCCTGAGCACTGATCACCCAGCACCCTGAGTACTGAGCACCCAGCACCCTGAGTACTGAGCACCCAGCACCCTGAGCACTGAGCACTGAGCACCCAACACCCTGAGCACTGAGCACTGAGCACCCAGCACCCCGCGCACTGAGCACCCAGCACCCTGAGCACTGAGCACCCAGCACCCTGAGTACTAAGCACCCAGCACCATGAGTACTGAGCACCCAGCACCCTGAGTACTGAGCACTCAGCACCCTGAGTACTGAGCACCGAGGACCCCGAGCACTGAGAACCCAGCACCCTGAGCACTGAGCACCCGGAGGACTGAGCACCCAGCACCCTGAGCACTGAGCACCCAGCACCCTGAGCACTGAGCACCCAGCACCCTGAGAACAGAGCACGCAGCACCCCGAGCACTGAGCTCCCAGCACCCTGAGTACTGAGCACAGAGCACCCTGAGCACTGAGCACCCAGCACCCTGAGTACTGAGCACCCAGCACCCTGAGTACTGAGCAACCAGCACCCTGAGCACTGAGCACTAAGCACCCAGCACCCTGAGCACTGATTACTGAGCACCGAGCACCACAGCCCGGAGCACCCAGCACCCCGAGCACTGAGCACCCAGCACCCTGAGCACTGAGCACCCAGCACCCTGAGCATTGAGCACCCAGCACCCTGAGTACTGAGCACCCAGCACCCTGAGTACTGAGCACCCAGCACCCTGAGCACTGAGCACCGATCACCCTGAGCACTGAGCACCCAGCACCCCGAGCACTGAGCACCCAGCACCCTGAGTACTGAGCACCCAGCACCCAGAGTACTGAGCACCCAGCACCCTGAGTACTGAGCACTGAGCACCCCGAGTACTGAGCACCCAGCACCCCGAGCACTGAGCACCCATCACCCTGAGCACTGATCACCCTGAGCTCTGAGCACCCTGAGCACTGAGCACTGAGCACCCAGCACCCTGAGTACTGAGCACCCAACACTCTGAGCACTGAGCACCCAGCACGCTGAGTACTGAGCACTGAGCACACAGCACCCTGAGTACTGAGCAACCAGCACCTCGAGCACTGAGCACCCAGCGCCCCGAGCACTGAGCACCCAGCACCCCGAGCACTGAGCACTGAGCACACTGAGCACTGAGCACCCAGCACCCCGAGTACTGAGCACTGAGCACACTGAGTACTGAGCACCCAGCACCCCGAGTACTGAGCACTGAGCACCCTGAGCACTGAGAACCCGGAGTACTGAGCACCGAGCAACCTGAGTACTGAACACCCAGCACCCTGAGCACTGAGCACGGAGCACCCCGAGGAGTGAGCACCCAGCACCCTGAGCACTGAGCACCCAGCACCTTGAGTACTGAGCACAGAGCACCCCGAGCACTGAGCACCCAGCACCCTGAGTACTGAGCACCCAGCACCCTGAGCACTGAGCACCCCGCACCCCGAGCACTGAGCACCCAGCACCCCGAGCACTGAGCACCCAGCACCCTGAGTACTGAGCACCCAACACCCAGAGTCCTGAGCACCCAGCACCCTGAGCACTGATCACCCAGCACCCTGAGTACTGAGCACCCAGCACCCTGAGTAGTGAGCACCCAGCACCCTGAGCACTGAGCACTGAGCACCCAAAACCCTGAGCACTGAGCACTGAGCACCCAGCACCCCGAGCACTGAGCACCCAGCACCCCGTGCACTGAACACCCAGCACCCTGAGCACTGAGCACCCAGCACCCTGAGTACTGAGCACCCAGCACCATGAGTACTGAGCACCCAGCACCCTGAGTACTGAGCACTAAGCACCCTGAGTACTGAGCACCGAGCACCCCGAGCACTGAGCACCCAGCACCCTGAGCACTGAGCACCCGGAGGACTGAGCACCCAGCACCCTGAGCACTGAGCACCGATCACCCTGAGCACTGAGCACCCAGCACCCCGAGCACTGAGCACCCAGCACCCTGAGTACTGAGCACCCAGCACCCCGAGTACTGAGCACCCAGCACCCTGAGTACTGAGCACCCAGCACCCCGAGCACTGAGCACCCAGCACCCTGAGTACTGAGCACCCTGAGTACTGAGCACTGAGCATCGAGCACCCTGAGTACTGAGCACCCTGAGGACTGAGCACCCATCACCCTGAGCACTGAGCACCCAGCACCCTTATTACTGAGCACTGATCACTCTGAGCACTGAGCACCCAGCACCCCGAGCACTGAGCACCCAGAACCCTGAGTACTGAGCACCCAGCACCCTGAGCACTGAGCACCGAGCACCCTGAGTACTGAACACCCAGCACCCTGAGCACTGAGCACTGAGCACCCAGCACCCTGAGCACTGAGCACTGAGCACCCAGCACCCCGAGCACTGAGCAGCCAGCACCCTGAGCACCCAGCACCCTGAGCACTGAGCACCCTGAGAACTGAGCACCCTGAGCACTGAGCACTGAGCACCCAGCACCCTGAGTACTGAGCACCCAACACTCTGAGCACTGAGCACCCAGCACGCTGAGTACTGAGCACTGAGCACACAGCACCCTGAGTACTGAGCAACCAGCACCTCGAGCACTGAGCACCCACCGCCCCGAGCACTGAGCACCCAGCACCCCGAGCACTGAGCAATGAGCACCCTGAGCACTGAGCACCCAGCACCCCGAGTACTGAGCACTGAGCACCCTGAGTACTGAGCACCCAGCACCCCGAGTACTGAGCACTGAGCACCCTGAGTACTGAGCACCCTTCACCCTGAGCACTGAGCACTGAGCACCCTGAGTACTGAGCACCCAGCACCCTGAGCACTGAGAACCCTGAGTACTGAGCACCGAGCACCCTGAGTACTGAGCACACAACACCCTGAGCACTGAGCACGGAGCACCCCGTGGACTGAGCACCCAGCACCCTGAGCACTGAGCACCCAGCACCTTGAGTACTGAGCACCGAGCACCCCGAGAACTGAGCACCCAGCACGCTGAATACTGAGCACCCAGCACCCTGAGCACTGAGCACCAAGCACCCCGAGCACTGAGCACCCAGCACCCCGAGCACTGAGCACCCAGCACCCTGAGTACTGAGCACCCAACACCCAGAGTCCTGAGCACCCAGCACCCTGAGCACTGAGCACCCAGCACCCTGAGTACTGAGCACCCAGCACCCTGAGTACTGAGCACCCAGCACCCTGAGCACTGAGCACTGAGCACAGAACACCCTGAGCACTGAGCACTGAGCACCCAGCACCCCGAGCACTGAGCACCCAGCACCCCGCGCACTGAGAACCCAGCACCCTGAGCACTGAGCACCCAGCACCCTGAGTACTGAGCACCCAGCACCATGAGTACTGAGCACCCAGCACCCTGAGTACTGAGCACTCAGCACCCTGAGTACTGAGCACCGAGCACCCCGAGCACTGAGCACCCAGCACCCTGAGCACTGAGCACCCTGAGGACTGAGTACCCAGCACCCTGAGCACTGAGCACCCAGCACCCTGAGTACTGAGCACCCAGCACCCTGAGCACTGAGCACCCAGGACCCCGAGCACTGAGCACCCAGCACCCTGAGCACTGAGCACCCAGCACCCTGAGTACTGAGCACCCAGCACCCTGAGCACTGAGCACCCAGCACCCTGAGTACTGAGCACCCAGCACCCTGAGTACTGAGCACCCAGCACCCTGAGTACTGAGTACCCAGCACCCTGGGCACTGAGCACCCAGCACCCTGAGTACTGAGCACCCAGCACCCTGAATACTTAGTACCCAGGAACCTTAGTACTGAGCACCCAGCACCCTGAGCACTGAGCAACCAGCACCCTGAGTACTGAGCACCCAGCACCACCCTCAGCACTGAGCACCCAGCACCCCGAGCACTGAGCACCCAGCACCCTGAGTACTGAGCACCCAGCACCCTGAGTACTGAGCACCCAGCACCCTGAGTACTGAGCACCCAGCACCCTGACTACTGAGCACCCAGCACCCTGAGTACTGAGCAATCAGCACCCTGAGTACTGAGCACCGAGGACCCCGAGCACTGAGCACCCAGCACCCTGAGCACTGAGCACCCGGAGGACTGAGCACCCAGCACCCTGAGCACTGAGCACCGATCACCCTGAGCACTGAGCACCCAGCACCCCGAGCACTGAGCACACAGCACCCTGTGTACTGAGCACCCAGCACCCCGAGTACTGAGCACCCAGCACCCTGAGTACTGAGCACCCATCACCCCGAGCACTGAGCACCCAGCACCCTGAGTACTGAGCACACTGAGTACTGAGCACTGAGCACCGAGCACCCTGAGTACTGAGCACCCTGAGGACTGAGCACCCAGCACCCTGAGCACTGAGCACCCAGCACCCTTAGTACTGAGCACTGATCACCCTGAGCACTGAGCACCCAGCACCCCGAGCACTGAGCACCCAGAACCCTGAGTACTGAGCACCCAGCACCCTGAGCACTGAGCACCGAGCACCCTGAGTACTGAACACCCAGCACCCTGAGCACTGAGCACTGAGCACCCAACACCCTGAGCACTGAGCACTGAGCACCCAGCACCCCGAGTACTGAGCACTGAGCACCCTGAGTACTGAGCACCCAGCACCCTGAGCACTGAGAACCCTGAGTACTGAGCACCGAGCACCCTGACTACTGAGCACCCAGCACACTGAGCACTGAGCACGTAGCACCCGGAGGACTGAGCACCCAGCACCCTGAGCACTGAGCACCCAGCACCTTGAGTACTGAGCACCGAGCACCCCGAGAACTGAGCACCGAGCACGCTGAATACTGAGCACCCAGCACCCTGAGCACTGAGCACCAAGCACCCCGAGCACTGAGCACCCAGCACCCCGAGCACTGAGCACCCAGCACCCTGAGTACTGAGCACCCAACACCCAGCGTCCTGAGCACCCAGCACCCTGAGCACTGAGCACCCAGCACCCTGAGTACTGAGCACCCAGCACCCTGAGTACTGAGCACCCAGCACCCTGAGCACTGAGCACTGAGCACCCAACACCCTGAGCACTGAGCACTGAGCACCCAGCACCCCGAGCACTTAGCACCCAGCACCCCGCGCACTGAGCACCCAGCACCCTGAGCACTGAGCACCCAGCACCCTGAGTACTGAGCACCCAGCACCATGAGTACTGAGCACCCAGCACCCTGAGTACTGAGCACTCAGCACCCTGAGTACTGAGCACCGAGCACCCCGAGCACTGAGCACCCAGCACCCTGAGCACTGAGCACCCTGAGGACTGAGTACCCAGCACCCTGAGCACTGAGCACCCAGCACCCTGAGTACTGAGCACCCAGCACCCCGAGTACTGAGCACCCAGCACCCTGAGTACTGAGCACCCAGCACCCCGAGCACTGAGCACCCAGCACCCTGAGTACTGAGCACCCTGAGTACTGAGCACTGAGCATCGAGCACCCTGAGTACTGAGCACCCTGAGGACTGAGCACCCATCACCCTGAGCACTGAGCACCCAGCACCCTTATTACTGAGCACTGATCACTCTGAGCACTGAGCACCCAGCACCCCGAGCACTGAGCACCCAGAACCCTGAGTACTGAGCACCCAGCACCCTGAGCACTGAGCACCGAGCACCCTGAGTACTGAACACCCAGCACCCTGAGCACTGAGCACTGAGCACCCAGCACCCTGAGCACTGAGCACTGAGCACCCAGCACCCCGAGCACTGAGCAGCCAGCACCCTGAGCACCCAGCACCCTGAGCACTGAGCACCCTGAGAACTGAGCACCCTGAGCACTGAGCACTGAGCACCCAGCACCCTGAGTACTGAGCACCCAACACTCTGAGCACTGAGCACCCAGCACGCTGAGTACTGAGCACTGAGCACACAGCACCCTGAGTACTGAGCAACCAGCACCTCGAGCACTGAGCACCCACCGCCCCGAGCACTGAGCACCCAGCACCCCGAGCACTGAGCACTGAGCACCCTGAGCACTGAGCACCCAGCATCCCGAGTACTGAGCACTGAGCACCCTGAGTACTGAGCACCCAGCACCCCGAGTACTGAGCACTGAGCACCCTGAGTACTGAGCACCCTTCACCCTGAGCACTGAGCACTGAGCACCCTGAGTACTGAGCACCCAGCACCCTGAGCACTGAGAACCCTGAGTACTGAGCACCGAGCACCCTGAGTACTGAGCACACAACACCCTGAGCACTGAGCACGGAGCACCCCGTGGACTGAGCACCCAGCACCCTGAGCACAGAGCACCCAGCACCTTGAGTACTGAGCACCGAGCACCCCGAGAACTGAGCACCCAGCACGCTGAATACTGAGCACCCAGCACCCTGAGCACTGAGCACCAAGCACCCCGAGCACTGAGCACCCAGCACCCCGAGCACTGAGCACCCAGCACCCTGAGTACTGAGCACCCAACACCCAGAGTCCTGAGCACCCAGCACCCTGAGCACTGAGCACCCAGCACCCTGAGTACTGAGCACCCAGCACCCTGAGTACTGAGCACCCAGCACCCTGAGCACTGAGCACTGAGCACAGAACACCCTGAGCACTGAGCACTGAGCACCCAGCACCCCGAGCACTGAGCACTCAGCACCCCGCGCACTGAGAACCCAGCACCCTGAGCACTGAGCACCCAGCACCCTGAGTACTGAGCACCCAGCACCATGAGTACTGAGCACCCAGCACCCTGAGTACTGAGCACTCAGCACCCTGAGTACTGAGCACCGAGCACCCCGAGCACTGAGCACCCAGCACCCTGAGCACTGAGCACCCTGAGGACTGAGTACCCAGCACCCTGAGCACTGAGCACCCAGCACCCTGAGTACTGAGCACCCAGCACCCTGAGCACTGAGCACCCAGGACCCCGAGCACTGAGCACCCAGCACCCTGAGCACTGAGCACCCAGCACCCTGAGTACTGAGCACCCAGCACCCTGAGCACTGAGCACCAAGCACCCTGAGTACTGAGCACCCAGCACCCTGAGTACTGAGCACCCAGCACCCTGAGTACTGAGTACCCAGCACCCTGGGCACTGAGCACCCAGCACCCTGAGTACTGAGCACCCAGCACCCTGAATACTTAGTACCCAGGAACCTTAGTACTGAGCACCCAGCACCCTGAGCACTGAGCAACCAGCACCCTGAGTACTGAGCACCCAGCACCACCCTCAGCACTGAGCACCCAGCACCCCGAGCACTGAGCACCCAGCACCCTGAGTACTGAGCACCCAGCACCCTGAGTACTGAGCACCCAGCACCCTGAGTACTGAGCACCCAGCACCCTGACTACTGAGCACCCAGCACCCTGAGTACTGAGCAATCAGCACCCTGAGTACTGAGCACCGAGGACCCCGAGCACTGAGCACCCAGCACCCTGAGCACTGAGCACCCGGAGGACTGAGCACCCAGCACCCTGAGCACTGAGCACCGATCACCCTGAGCACTGAGCACCCAGCACCCCGAGCACTGAGCACACAGCACCCTGAGTACTGAGCACCCAGCACCCCGAGTACTGAGCACCCAGCACCCTGAGTACTGAGCACCCATCACCCCGAGCACTGAGCACCCAGCACCCTGAGTACTGAGCACACTGAGTACTGAGCACTGAGCACCGAGCACCCTGAGTACTGAGCACCCTGAGGACTGAGCACCCAGCACCCTGAGCACTGAGCACCCAGCACCCTTAGTACTGAGCACTGATCACCCTGAGCGCTGAGCACCCAGCACCCCGAGCACTGAGCACCCAGAACCCTGAGTACTGAGCACCCAGCACCCTGAGCACTGAGCACCGAGCACCCTGAGTACTGAACACCCAGCACCCTTAGCACTGAGCACTGAGCACCCAACACCCTGAGCACTGAGCACCCAGCACCCCGAGTACTGAGCACTGAGCACCCTGAGTACTGAGCACCCAGCACCCTGAGCACTGAGAACCCTGAGTACTGAGCACCGAGCACCCTGACTACTGAGCACCCAGCACCCTGAGCACTGAGCACGTAGCACCCGGAGGACTGAGCACCCAGCACCCTGAGCACTGAGCACCCAGCACCTTGAGTACTGAGCACCGAGCACCCCGAGAACTGAGCACCGAGCGCGCTGAATACTGAGCACCCAGCACCCTGAGCACTGAGCACCAAGCACCCCGAGCACTGAGCACCCAGCACCCCGAGCACTGAGCACCCAGCACCCTGAGTACTGAGCACCCAACACCCAGAGTCCTGAGCACCCAGCACCCTGAGCACTGAGCACCCAGCACCCTGAGTACTGAGCACCCAGCACCCTGAGTACTGAGCACCCAGCACCCTGAGCACTGAGCACTGAGCACCCAACACCCTGAGCACTGAGCACTGAGCACCCAGCACCCCGAGCACTGAGCACCCAGCACCCCGCGCACTGAGCACCCAGCACCCTGAGCACTGAGCACCCAGCACCCTGAGTACTGAGTACCCAGCACCATGGGTACTGAGCACCCAGCACCCTGAGTACTGAGCACTCAGCACCCTGAGTACTGAGCACCGAGCACCCCGAGCACTGAGCACCCAGCACCCTGAGCACTGAGCACCCTGAGGACTGAGTACCCAGCACCCTGAGCACTGAGCACCCAGCACCCTGAGTACTGAGCACCCAGCACCCTGAGCACTGAGCACCCAGGACCCCGAGCACTGAGCACCCAGCACCCTGAGCACTGAGCACCCAGCACCCTGAGTACTGAGCACCCAGCACCCTGAGCACTGAGCACCAAGCACCCTGAGCACTGAGCACCCAGCACCCTGAGTACTGAGCACCCAGCACCCTGAGTACTGAGTACTCAGCACCCTGAGCACTGAGCACCCAGCACCCTGAGTACTGAGCACCGAGCACCCTGAATACTGAGCACCCAGGAGCCTTAGTACTGAGCACCCAGCACCCTGAGCACTGAGCACCCGGCACCCTGAGTACTGAGCACCCAGCACCACCCTCAGCACTGAGCACCCAGCACCCCGAGCACTGAGCACCCAGCACCCCGAGCACTGAGCACCCAGCACCCTGAGTACTGAGCACCCAGCACCCTGAGTACTGAGCACTGAGCACCCTGAGTACTGAGCACCCAGCACCCTGAGCACTGAGAACGGAGCACCCCGAGGACTGGGCACCCAGCACCCTGAGCACTGAGCACCCAGCACCTTGAGTACTGAGCACCGAGCACCCCGAGAACTGAGCACCCAGCACGCTGAATACTGAGCACCCAGCACCCTGAGCACTGAGCACCCAGCACCCCGAGCACTGAGCACCCAGCACCCCGAGCACTGAGCACCCAGCACCCTGAGTACTGAGCACCCAACACCCAGAGTCCTGAGCACCCAGCATCCTGAGCACTGAGCACCCAGCACCCTGTGTACTGAGCACCCAGCACCCTGAGTACTGAGCACCCAGCACCCTGAGCACTGAGCACTGAGCACCCAACACCCAGAGCACTGAGCACTGAGCACACAGCACCCCGAGCACTGAGCACCCAGCACCCCGCGCACTGAGCACCCAGCACCCTGAGCACTGAGCACCCAGCACCCTGAGTACTGAGCACCCAGCACCATGAGTACTGAGCACCCAGCACCCTGAGTACTGAGCACTCAGCACCCTGAGTACTGAGCACCGAGCACCCCGAGCACTGAGCACCCAGCACCCTGAGCACTGAGCACCCTGAGGACTGAGTACCCAGCACCCTGAGCACTGAGCACCCAGCACCCTGAGTACTGAGCACCGATCACCCTGAGCACTGAGCACCCAGGACCCCGAGCATTGAGCACCCAGCACCCTGAGTACAGAGCACCCAGCACCCCGAGTACTGAGCACCCAGCACCCCGAGCACTGAGCAGCCAGTACCCTGAGTACTGAGCACCCTGAGTACTGAGCACCGATCACCCTGAGCACTGAGCACCCAGCACGCTGAGTACTGAGCACCCAGCACCCTGAGCACTGAGCACCAAGCACACTGAGCACTGAGCACCCAGCACCCTGAGTACTGAGCACCCAGCCCCCTGAGTACTGAGTACCCAGCACCCTGAGCACTGAGCACCCAGCACCCTGAGTACTGAGCACCGAGCACCCTGAATACTGAGCACCCAGGACGCTTAGTACTGAGCACCCAGCACCCTGAGCACTGAGCACCCAGCACCCTGAGTACTGAGCACCCAGCACCACCCTCAGCACTGAGCACCCAGCACCCCGAGCAAGGAGCACCCAGCACCCCGAGTACTGAGCACACAGCACCATGAGTACTGAGCACCCAGCACCCTGAGCACTGAGCACCCTGGGGACTGAGTACCCAGTACCCTGAGCACTGAGCACCCAGCACCCTGAGTACTGAGCACCCAGCACCCTGAGCACTGAGCACCCAGGACCCCGAGCACTGAGCACCCAGCACCCTGAGCACTGAGCACCCAGCACCCTGAGTACTGAGCACCCAGCACCCCGAGCACTGAGCACCCAGCACCCTGAGTACTGAGCACCCAGCACCCTGAGTACTGAGCACTGAGCACCCTGAGTACTGAGCACCCAGCACCCTGAGCACTGAGAACGGAGCACCCCGAGGACTGGGCACCCAGCACCCTGAGCACTGAGCACCCAGCACCTTGAGTACTGAGCACCGAGCACCCCGAGAACTGAGCACCCAGCACGCTGAATACTGATCACCCAGCACCCTGAGCACTGAGCACCCAGCACCACGAGCACTGAGCACCCAGCACCCCGAGCACTAAGCACGGAGCACCCCGAGGAGTGAGCACCCAGCACCCTGAGCACTGAGCACCCAGCACCTTGAGTACTGAGCACCGAGCACCCCGAGCACTGAGCACCCAGCACGCTGAATACTGAGCACCCAGCACCCTGAGCACTGAGCACCCAGCACCCCGAGCACTGAGCACCCAGCACCCCGAGCACTGAGCACCCAGCACCCTGAGTACTGAGCACCCAACACCCAGAGTCCTGAGCACCCAGCACCCTGAGCACTGATCACCCAGCACCCTGAGTACTGAGCACCCAGCACCCTGAGTACTGAGCACCCAGCACCCTGAGCACTGAGCACTGAGCACCCAACACCCTGAGCACTGAGCACTGAGCACCCAGCACACCGCGCACTGAGCACCCAGCACCCTGAGGACTGAGCACCCAGCACCCTGAGTACTGAGCACCCTGCACCATGAGTACTGAGCACCCAGCACCCTGAGTACTGAGCAATCAGCACCCTGAGTACTGAGCACCGAGGACCCCGAGCACTGAGCACCCAGCACCCTGAGCACTGAGCACCCGGAGGACTGAGCACCCAGCACCCTGAGCACTGAGCACCGATCACCCTGAGCACTGAGCACCCAGCACCCCGAGCACTGAGCACCCAGCACCCTGAGTACTGAGCACCCAGCACCCCGAGTACTGAGCACCCAGCACCCTGAGTACTGAGCACCCATCACCCCGAGCACTGAGCACCCAGCACCCTGAGTACTGAGCACACTGAGTACTGAGCACTGAGCACCGAGCACCCTGAGTACTGAGCACCCTGAGGACTGAGCACCCAGCACCCTGAGCACTGAGCACCCAGCACCCTTAGTACTGAGCACTGATCACCCTGAGCACTGAGCACCCAGCACCCCGAGCACTGAGCACCCAGAACCCTGAGTACTGAGCACCCAGCACCCTGAGCACTGAGCACCGAGCACCCTGAGTACTGAACACCCAGCACCCTGAGCACTGAGCACTGAGCACCCAACACCCTGAGCACTGAGCACCCAGCACCCCGAGCACTGAGCACCCAGCACCCTGAGCACCCAGCACCCTGAGCACTGAGCACCCTGAGCACTGAGCACCCTGAGCACTGAGCACTGAGCACCCAGCACCCTGAGGACTGAGCACCCAACACTCTGAGCACTGAGCACCCAGCACGCTGAGTACTGAGCACTGAGCACACAGCACCCTGAGTACTGAGCAACCAGAACCTCGAGCACTGAGCACCCAGCGCCCCGAGCACTGAGCACACAGCACCATGAGCACTGAGCACTGAGCACACTGAGCACTGAGCACCCAGCACCCCGAGTACTGAGCACTGAGCACCCTGAGTACTGAGCACCCAGCACCCCGAGTACTGAGCACTGAGCACCCTGAGTACTGAGTACCCAGCACCCTGATCACTGAGAACCCTGAGTACTGAGCACCGAGCACCCTGACTACTGAGCACCCAGCACCCTGAGCACTGAGCACGTAGCACCCCGAGGACTGAGCACCCAGCACCCTGAGTACTGAGCACCCAGCACCTTGAGTACTGAGCACCGAGCACCCCGAGAACTGAGCACCGAGCACGCTGAATACTGAGCACCCAGCACCCTGAGCACAGAGCACCAAGCACCCCGAGCACTGAGCACCCAGCACCCCGAGCACTGAGCACCCAGCACCCTGAGTACTGAGCACCCAACACCCAGAGTCCTGAGCACCCAGCACCCTGAGCACTGAGCACCCAGCACCCTGAGTACTGAGCACCCAGCACCCTGAGTACTGAGCACCCAGCACCCTGAGCACTGAGCACTGAGCACCCAACACCCTGAGCACTGAGCACTGAGCACCCAGCACCCCGAGCACTGAGCACCCAGCACCCCGCGCACTGAGCACCCAGCACCCTGAGCACTGAGCACCCAGCACCCTGAGTACTGAGCACCCAGCACCATGTGTACTGAGCACCCAGCACCCTGAGTACTGAGCACTCAGCACCCTGAGTACTGAGCACCGAGCACCCCGAGCACTGAGCACCCAGCACCCTGAGCACTGAGCACCCTGAGGACTGAGTACCCAGCACCCTGAGCACTGAGCACCCAGCACCCTGAGTACTGAGCACCCAGCACCCTGAGCACTGAGCACCCAGGACCCCGAGCACTGAGCACCCAGCACCCTGGTCACTGAGCACCCAGCACCCTGAGTACTGAGCACCCAGCACCCTGAGCACTGAGC
This sequence comes from Microtus oregoni, assembly GCF_018167655.1. NCBI lineage: Eukaryota > Metazoa > Chordata > Mammalia > Rodentia > Cricetidae > Microtus > Microtus oregoni. The sequence continues at coordinate 34,050 of NW_024544084.1, read as the reverse complement.
ACCAAGCACCCTGAGCACTGAGCACCCAGCACCCTGAGTACTGAGCACCCAGCACCCTGAGTACTGAGTACCCAGCACCCTGAGCACTGAGCACCCAGCACCCTGAGTACTGAGCACCGAGCACCCTGAATACTGAGCACCCAGGAGCCTTAGTACTGAGCACCCAGCACCCTGAGCACTGAGCACCCGGCACCCTGAGTACTGAGCACCCAGCACCACCCTCAGCACTGAGCACCCAGCACCCCGAGCACTGAGCACCCAGCACCCCGAGCACTGAGCACCCAGCACCCTGAGTACTGAGCACCCAGCACCCTGAGTACTGAGCACTGAGCACCCTGAGTACTGAGCACCCAGCACCCTGAGCACTGAGAACGGAGCACCCCGAGGACTGGGCACCCAGCACCATGAGCACTGAGCACCCAGCACCTTGAGTACTGAGCACCGAGCACCCCGAGAACTGAGCACCCAGCACGCTGAATACTGAGCACCCAGCACCCTGAGCACTGAGCACCCAGCACCCCGAGCACTGAGCACCCAGCACCCCGAGCACTGAGCACCCAGCACCCTGAGTACTGAGCACCCAACACCCAGAGTCCTGAGCACCCAGCACCCTGAGCACTGAGCACCCAGCACCCTGTGTACTGAGCACCCAGCACCCTGAGTACTGAGCACCCAGCACCCTGAGCACTGAGCACTGAGCACCCAACACCCAGAGCACTGAGCACTGAGCACCCAGCACCCCGAGCACTGAGCACCCAGCACCCCGCGCACTGAGCACCCAGCACCCTGAGCACTGAGCACCCAGCACCCTGAGTACTGAGCACCCAGCACCATGAGTACTGAGCACCCAGCACCCTGAGTACTGAGCACTCAGCACCCTGAGTACTGAGCACCGAGCACCCCGAGCACTGAGCACCCAGCACCCTGAGCACTGAGCACCCTGAGGACTGAGTACCCAGCACCCTGAGCACTGAGCACCCAGCACCCTGAGTACTGAGCACCGATCACCCTGAGCACTGAGCACCCAGGACCCCGAGCATTGAGCACCCAGCACCCTGAGTACAGAGCACCCAGCACCCCGAGTACTGAGCACCCAGCACCCCGAGCACTGAGCAGCCAGTACCCTGAGTACTGAGCACCCTGAGTACTGAGCACCGATCACCCTGAGCACTGAGCACCCAGCACGCTGAGTACTGAGCACCCAGCACCCTGAGCACTGAGCACCAAGCACACTGAGCACTGAGCACCCAGCACCCTGAGTACTGAGCACCCAGCCCCCTGAGTACTGAGTACCCAGCACCCTGAGCACTGAGCACCCAGCACCCTGAGTACTGAGCACCGAGCACCCTGAATACTGAGCACCCAGGACGCTTAGTACTGAGCACCCAGCACCCTGAGCACTGAGCACCCAGCACCCTGAGTACTGAGCACCCAGCACCACCCTCAGCACTGAGCACCCAGCACCCTGAGCAAGGAGCACCCAGCACCCCGAGTACTGAGCACCCAGCACCCTGAGTACTGAGCACCCAGCACCCTGAGCACTGAGCACCCTGGGGACTGAGTACCCAGTACCCTGAGCACTGAGCACCCAGCACCCTGAGTACTGAGCACCCAGCACCCTGAGCACTGAGCACCCAGGACCCCGAGCACTGAGCACCCAGCACCCTGAGCACTGAGCACCCAGCACCCTGAGTACTGAGCACCCAGCACCCCGAGCACTGAGCACCCAGCACCCTGAGTACTGAGCACCCAGCACCCTGAGTACTGAGCACTGAGCACCCTGAGTACTGTGCACCCAGCACCCTGAGCACTGAGAACGGAGCACCCCGAGGACTGGGCACCCAGCACCCTGAGCACTGAGCACCCAGCACCTTGAGTACTGAGCACCGAGCACCCCGAGAACTGAGCACCCAGCACGCTGAATACTGATCACCCAGCACCCTGAGCACTGAGCACCCAGCACCACGAGCACTGAGCACCCAGCACCCCGAGCACTGAGCACGGAGCACCCCGAGGAGTGAGCACCCAGCACCCTGAGCACTGAGCACCCAGCACCTTGAGTACTGAGCACCGAGCACCCCGAGCACTGAGCACCCAGCACGCTGAATACTGAGCACCCAGCACCCTGAGCACTGAGCACCCAGCACCCCGAGCACTGAGCACCCAGCACCCCGAGCACTGAGCACCCAGCACCCTGAGTACTGAGCACCCAACACCCAGAGTCCTGAGCACCCAGCACCCTGAGCACTGATCACCCAGCACCCTGAGTACTGAGCACCCAGCACCCTGAGTACTGAGCACCCAGCACCCTGAGCACTGAGCACTGAGCACCCAACACCCTGAGCACTGAGCACTTAGCACCCAGCACACCGCGCACTGAGCACCCAGCACCCTGAGGACTGAGCACCCAGCACCCTGAGTACTGAGCACCCTGCACCATGAGTACTGAGCACCCAGCACCCTGAGTACTGAGCAATCAGCACCCTGAGTACTGAGCACCGAGGACCCCGAGCACTGAGCACCCAGCACCCTGAGCACTGAGCACCCGGAGGACTGAGCACCCAGCACCCTGAGCACTGAGCACCGATCACCCTGAGCACTGAGCACCCAGCACCCCGAGCACTGAGCACCCAGCACCCTGAGTACTGAGCACCCAGCACCCCGAGTACTGAGCACCCAGCACCCTGAGTACTGAGCACCCATCACCCCGAGCACTGAGCACCCAGCACCCTGAGTACTGAGCACACTGAGTACTGAGCACTGAGCACCGAGCACCCTGAGTACTGAGCACCCTGAGGACTGAGCACCCAGCACCCTGAGCACTGAGCACCCAGCACCCTTAGTACTGAGCACTGATCACCCTGAGCACTGAGCACCCAGCACCCCGAGCACTGAGCACCCAGAACCCTGAGTACTGAGCACCCAGCACCCTGAGCACTGAGCACCGAGCACCCTGAGTACTGAACACCCAGCACCCTGAGCACTGAGCACTGAGCACCCAACACCCTGAGCACTGAGCACCCAGCACCCCGAGCACTGAGCACCCAGCACCCTGAGCACCCAGCACCCTGAGCACTGAGCACCCTGAGCACTGAGCACCCTGAGCACTGAGCACTGAGCACCCAGCACCCTGAGGACTGAGCACCCAACACTCTGAGCACTGAGCACCCAGCACGCTGAGTACTGAGCACTGAGCACACAGCACCCTGAGTACTGAGCAACCAGAACCTCGAGCACTGAGCACCCAGCGCCCCGAGCACTGAGCACACAGCACCATGAGCACTGAGCACTGAGCACACTGAGCACTGAGCACCCAGCACCCCGAGTACTGAGCACTGAGCACCCTGAGTACTGAGCACCCAGCACCCCGAGTACTGAGCACTGAGCACCCTGAGTACTGAGTACCCAGCACCCTGATCACTGAGAACCCTGAGTACTGAGCACCGAGCACCCTGACTACTGAGCACCCAGCACCCTGAGCACTGAGCACGTAGCACCCCGATTACTGAGCACCCAGCACCCTGAGTACTGTGCACCCAGCACCTTGAGTACTGAGCACCGAGCACCCCGAGAACTGAGCACCGAGCACGCTGAATACTGAGCACCCAGCACCCTGAGCACAGAGCACCAAGCACCCCGAGCACTGAGCACCCAGCACCCCGAGCACTGAGCACCCAGCACCCTGAGTACTGAGCACCCAACACCCAGAGTCCTGAGCACCCAGCACCCTGAGCACTGAGCACCCAGCACCCTGAGTACTGAGCACCCAGCACCCTGAGTACTGAGCACCCAGCACCCTGAGCACTGAGCACTGAGCACCCAACACCCTGAGCACTGAGCACTGAGCACCCAGCACCCCGAGCACTGAGCACCCAGCACCCCGCGCACTGAGCACCCAGCACCCTGAGCACTGAGCACCCAGCACCCTGAGTACTGAGCACCCAGCACCATGTGTACTGAGCACCCAGCACCCTGAGTACTGAGCACTCAGCACCCTGAGTACTGAGCACCGAGCACCCCGAGCACTGAGCACCCAGCACCCTGAGCACTGAGCACCCTGAGGACTGAGTACCCAGCACCCTGAGCACTGAGCACCCAGCACCCTGAGTACTGAGCACCCAGCACCCTGAGCACTGAGCACCCAGGACCCCGAGCACTGAGCACCCAGCACCCTGAGCACTGAGCACCCAGCACCCTGAGTACTGAGCACCCAGCACCCTGAGCACTGAGCACCAAGCACCCTGAGCACTGAGCACCCAGCACCCTGAGTACTGAGCACCCAGCACCCTGAGTACTGAGTACCCAGCACCCTGAGCACTGAGCACCCAGCACCCTGAGTACTGAGCACCGAGCACCCTGAATACTGAGCACCCAGGAGCCTTAGTACTGAGCACCCAGCACCCTGAGCACTGAGCACCCGGCACCCTGAGTACTGAGCACCCAGCACCACCCTCAGCACTGAGCACCCAGCACCCCGAGCACTGAGCACCCAGCACCCCGAGCACTGAGCACCCAGCACCCTGAGTACTGAGCACCCAGCACCCTGAGTACTGAGCACTGAGCACCCTGAGTACTGAGCACCCAGCACCCTGAGCACTGAGAACGGAGCACCCCGAGGACTGGGCACCAAGCACCCTGAGCACTGAGCACCCAGCACCTTGAGTACTGAGCACCGAGCACCCCGAGAACTGAGCACCCAGCACGCTGAATACTGAGCACCCAGCACCCTGAGCACTGAGCACCGAGCACCCCGAGCACTGAGCACCCAGCACCCCGAGCACTGAGCACCCAGCACCCTGAGTACTGAGCACCCTACACCCAGAGTCCTGAGCACCCAGCACCCTGAGCACTGAGCACCCAGCACCTTGTGTACTGAGCACCCAGCACCCTGAGTACTGAGCACCCAGCACCCTGAGCACTGAGCACTGAGCACCCAACACCCAGAGCACTGAGCACTGAGCACCCAGCACCCCGAGCACTGAGCACCCAGCACCCCGCGCACTGAGCACCCAGCACCCTGAGCACTGAGCACCCAGCACCCTGAGTACTGAGCACCCAGCACCATGAGTACTGAGCACCCAGCACCCTGAGTACTGAGCACTCAGCACCCTGAGTACTGAGCACCGAGCACCCCGAGCACTGAGCACCCAGCACCCTGAGCACTGAGCACCCTTAGGACTGAGTACCCAGCACCCTGAGCACTGAGCACCCAGCACCCTGAGTACTGAGCACCGATCACCCTGAGCACTGAGCACCCAGGACCCCGAGCATTGAGCACCCAGCACCCTGAGTACAGAGCACCCAGCACCCCGAGTACTGAGCACCCAGCACCCCGAGCACTGAGCAGCCAGTACCCTGAGTACTGAGCACCCTGAGTACTGAGCACCGATCACCCTGAGCACTGAGCACCCAGCACGCTGAGTACTGAGCACCCAGCACCCTGAGCACTGAGCACCAAGCACCCTGAGCACTGAGCACCCAGCACCCTGAGTACTGAGCACCCAGCCCCCTGAGTACTGAGTACCCAGCACCCTGAGCACTGAGCACCCAGCACCCTGAGTACTGAGCACCGAGCACCCTGAATACTGAGCACCCAGGACGCTTAATACTGAGCACCCAGCACCCTGAGCACTGAGCACCCAGCACCCTGAGTACTGAGCACCCAGCACCACCCTCAGCACTGAGCACCCAGCACCCCGAGCAAGGAGCACCCAGCACCCCGAGTACTGAGCACCCAGCACCCTGAGTACTGAGCACCCAGCACCCTGAGTACTGAGCACTGAGCACCCCGAGTACTGAGCACCCATCACCCCGAGCACTGAGCACCCAGCAACCTGAGTACTGAGAAGAGATCACCCTGAGTACTGAGCACCCAGCACCCTGAGTACTGAGCCCCCAGCACCCTGAGCACTGAGCACCCAGCACCCTGAGCACTGAGCACCCTGAGGACTGAGTACCCAGCACCCTGAGCACTGAGCACCCAGCACCGTGAGTACTGAGCACCCAGCACACTGAGCACTGAGCACCCAGGACCCCGAGCACTGAGCACCCAGCACCCTGAGCACTGAGCACCCAGCACCCTGAGTACTGAGCACCCAGCACCCTGAGCACTGAGCACCAAGCACCCTGAGCACTGAGCACCCAGCACCCTGAGTACTGAGCACCCAGCACCCTGAGTACTGAGTACCCAGCACCCTGAGCACTGAGCACCCAGCACCCTGAGTACTGAGCACCGAGCACCCTGAATACTGAGCACCCAGGAGCCTTAGTACTGAGCACCCTCGCACCCTGAGCACTGAGCACCCGGCACCCTGAGTACTGAGCACCCAGCACCACCCTCAGCACTGAGCACCCAGCACCCCGAGCACTGAGCACCCAGCACCCCGAGCACTGAGCACCCAGCACCATGAGTACTGAGCACCCAGCACCCTGAGTACTGAGCACTGAGCACCCTGAGTACTGAGCACCCAGCACCCTGAGCACTGAGAACGGAGCACCCCGAGGACTGGGCACCAAGCACCCTGAGCACTGAGCACCCAGCGCCTTGAGTACTGAGCACCGAGCACCCCGAGAACTGAGCACCCAGCACGCTGAATACTGAGCACCCAGCACCCTGAGCACTGAGCTCCCAGCACCCCGAGCACTGAGCACCCAGCACCCCGAGCACTGAGCACCCAGCACCCTGAGTACTGAGCACCCAACACCCAGAGTCCTGAGCACCCAGCACCCTGAGCACTGAGCACCCAGCACCTTGTGTACTGAGCACCCAGCACCCTGAGTACTGAGCACCCAGCACCCTGAGCACTGAGCACTGAGCACCCAACACCCAGAGCACTGAGCACTGAGCACCCAGCACCCCGAGCACTGAGCACCCAGCACCCCGCGCACTGAGCACCCAGCACCCTGAGCACTGAGCACCCAGCACCCTGAGTACTGAGCACCCAGCACCATGAGTACTGAGCACCCAGCACCCTGAGTACTGAGCACTCAGCACCCTGAGTACTGAGCACCGAGCACCCCGAGCACTGAGCACAAAGCACCCTGAGCACTGAGCACCCTTAGGACTGAGTACCCAGCACCCTGAGCACTGAGCACCCAGCACCCTGAGTACTGAGCACCGATCACCCTGAGCACTGAGCACCCAGGACCCCGAGCATTGAGCACCCAGCACCCTGAGTACAGAGCACCCAGCACCCCGAGTACTGAGCACCCAGCACCCCGAGCACTGAGCAGCCTGTACCATGAGTACTGAGCACCCTGAGTACTGAGCACCGATCACCCTGAGCACTGAGCACCCAGCACGCTGAGTACTGAGCACCCAGCACCCTGAGCACTGAGCACCAAGCACCCTGAGCACTGAGCACCCAGCACCCTGAGTACTGAGCACCCAGCCCCCTGAGTACTGAGTACCCAGCACCCTGAGCACTGAGCACCCAGCACCCTGAGTACTGAGCACCGAGCACCCTGAATACTGAGCACCCAGGACGCTTAATACTGAGCACCCAGCACCCTGAGCACTGAGCACCCAGCACCCTGAGTACTGAGCACCCAGCACCACCCTCAGCACTGAGCACCCAGCACCCCGAGCAAGGAGCACCCAGCACCCCGAGTACTGAGCACCCAGCACCCTGAGTACTGAGCACCCAGCACCCTGAGTACTGAGCACTGAGCACCCCGAGTACTGAGCACCCATCACCCCGAGCACTGAGCACCCAGCAACCTGAGTACTGAGAAGAGATCACCCTGAGTACTGAGCACCCAGCACCCTGAGTACTGAGCCCCCAGCACCCTGAGTACTGAGCACCCAGCACCCCGAGCACTGAGCACCCAGCACCCCGAGAATGAGCACCCAGCACCCTGAATACTGAGATCCGATCACCCTGAGTACTGAGCACCCAGCACCCTGAGTACTGAGAGCCCAGCACCCTGAGTACTGAGCACCCAGCACCCCGAGCACTGAGCACCCAGCACCCGGAGAATGAGCACCCAGCACCCTGAGTACTGAGCACCCAGCACCCTGAGTACTGAGCACTAAGCACCCCGAGCACTGAGCACCCAGCACCCCGAGCACGGAGCACCCAGGACCCCGAGCACTGAGTACTGAGCACCCAGCACCCTGAGTACTGAGCACCGAGCTCCCCGAGCACTGAGCACCCTGAGTACTGAGCACCCAGCACCCCGATCACTGAGCACCCAGCACCCTGAGCACTGATCACCCAGCACCCTGAGCACTGAGCACCCAGCACCCTGAGTACTGAGCACCCAACAACCAGAGTACTGAGCACCCAGCACCCTGAGCACTGAGCACCCAGCACCCTGAGTACTGAGCACCCAGCACCCTGAGTACTGAGCACCCAGCACCCTGAGCACTGAGCACCCAACACCCTGAGCACTGAGCACTGAGCACCCAGCACCCCGAGCACTGAGCACCCAGCACCCCGAGCACTGAGCACCCAGCACCCTGAGCACTGAGCACCCAGCACCCTGAGTACTGAGCACCCAGCACCATGAGTACTGAGCACCCAGCACCCTGAGTACTGAGCACTCAGCACCCTGAGTACTGAGCACCGAGCACCCCGAGCACTGAGCACCCAGCACCCTGAGCACTGAGCACCCTTAGGACTGAGTACCCAGCACCCTGAGCACTGAGCACCCAGCACCCTGAGTACTGAGCACCGATCACCCTGAGCACTGAGCACCCAGGACCCCGAGCATTGAGCACCCAGCACCCTGAGTACAGAGCACCCAGCACCCCGAGTACTGAGCACCCAGCACCCCGAGCACTGAGCAGCCAGTACCCTGAGTACTGAGCACCCTGAGTACTGAGCACCGATCACCCTGAGCACTGAGCACCCAGCACGCTGAGTACTGAGCACCCAGCACCCTGAGCACTGAGCACCAAGCACCCTGAGCACTGAGCACCCAGCACCCTGAGTACTGAGCACCCAGCCCCCTGAGTACTGAGTACCCAGCACCCTGAGCACTGAGCACCCAGCACCCTGAGTACTGAGCACCGAGCACCCTGAATACTGAGCACCCAGGACGCTTAATACTGAGCACCCAGCACCCTGAGCACTGAGCACCCAGCACCCTGAGTGCTGAGCACCCAGCACCACCCTCAGCACTGAGCACCCAGCACCCCGAGCAAGGAGCACCCAGCACCCCGAGTACTGAGCACCCAGCACCCTGAGTACTGAGCACCCAGCACCCTGAGTACTGAGCACTGAGCACCCCGAGTACTGAGCACCCATCACCCCGAGCACTGAGCACCCAGCAACCTGAGTACTGAGAAGAGATCACCCTGAGTACTGAGCACCCAGCACCCTGAGTACTGAGCCCCCAGCACCCTGAGCACTGAGCACCCAGCACCCTGAGCACTGAGCACCCTGAGGACTGAGTACCCAGCACCCTGAGCACTGAGCACCCAGCACCGTGAGTACTGAGCACCCAGCACCCTGAGCACTGAGCACCCAGGACCCCGAGCACTGAGCACCCAGCACCCTGAGCACTGAGCACCCAGCACCCTGAGTACTGAGCACCCAGCACCCTGAGCACTGAGCACCAAGCACCCTGAGCACTGAGCACCCAGCACCCTGAGTACTGAGCACCCAGCACCCTGAGTACTGAGTACCCAGCACCCTGAGCACTGAGCACCCAGCACCCTGAGTACTGAGCACCGAGCACCCTGAATACTGAGCACCCAGGAGCCTTAGTACTGAGCACCCTCGCACCCTGAGCACTGAGCACCCGGCACCCTGAGTACTGAGCACCCAGCACCACCCTCAGCACTGAGCACCCAGCACCCCGAGCACTGAGCACCCAGCACCCCGAGCACTGAGCACCCAGCACCCTGAGTACTGAGCACCCAGCACCCTGAGTACTGAGCACTGAGCACCCTGAGTACTGAGCACCCAGCACCCTGAGCACTGAGAACGGAGCACCCCGAGGACTGGGCACCAAGCACCCTGAGCACTGAGCACCCAGCGCCTTGAGTACTGAGCACCGAGCACCCCGAGAACTGAGCACCCAGCACGCTGAATACTGAGCACCCAGCACCCTGAGCACTGAGCTCCCAGCACCCCGAGCACTGAGCACCCAGCACCCCGAGCACTGAGCACCCAGCACCCTGAGTACTGAGCACCCAACACCCAGAGTCCTGAGCACCCAGCACCCTGAGCACTGAGCACCCAGCACCTTGTGTACTGAGCACCCAGCACCCTGAGTACTGAGCACCCAGCACCCTGAGCACTGAGCACTGAGCACCCAACACCCAGAGCACTGAGCACTGAGCACCCAGCACCCCGAGCACTGAGCACCCAGCACCCCGCGCACTGAGCACCCAGCACCCTGAGCACTGAGCACCCAGCACCCTGAGTACTGAGCACCCAGCACCATGAGTACTGAGCACCCAGCACCCTGAGTACTGAGCACTCAGCACCCTGAGTACTGAGCACCGAGCACCCCGAGCACTGAGCACCCAGCACCCTGAGCACTGAGCACCCTTAGGACTGAGTACCCAGCACCCTGAGCACTGAGCACCCAGCACCCTGAGTACTGAGCACCGATCACCCTGAGCACTGAGCACCCAGGACCCCGAGCATTGAGCACCCAGCACCCTGAGTACAGAGCACCCAGCACCCCGAGTACTGAGCACCCAGCACCCCGAGCACTGAGCAGCCTGTACCATGAGTACTGAGCACCCTGAGTACTGAGCACCGATCACCCTGAGCACTGAGCACCCAGCACGCTGAGTACTGAGCACCCAGCACCCTGAGCACTGAGCACCAAGCACCCTGAGCACTGAGCACCCAGCACCCTGAGTACTGAGCACCCAGCCCCCTGAGTACTGAGTACCCAGCACCCTGAGCACTGAGCACCCAGCACCCTGAGTACTGAGCACCGAGCACCCTGAATACTGAGCACCCAGGACGCTTAATACTGAGCACCCAGCACCCTGAGCACTGAGCACCCAGCACCCTGAGTACTGAGCACCCAGCACCACCCTCAGCACTGAGCACCCAGCACCCCGAGCAAGGAGCACCCAGCACCCCGAGTACTGAGCACCCAGCACCCTGAGTACTGAGCACCCAGCACCCTGAGTACTGAGCACTGAGCACCCCGAGTACTGAGCACCCATCACCCCGAGCACTGAGCACCCAGCAACCTGAGTACTGAGAAGAGATCACCCTGAGTACTGAGCACCCAGCACCCTGAGTACTGAGCCCCCAGCACCCTGAGTACTGAGCACCCAGCACCCCGAGCACTGAGCACCCAGCACCCCGAGAATGAGCACCCAGCACCCTGAATACTGAGATCCGATCACCCTGAGTACTGAGCACCCAGCACCCTGAGTACTGAGAGCCCAGCACCCTGAGTACTGAGCACCCAGCACCCCGAGCACTGAGCACCCAGCACCCGGAGAATGAGCACCCAGCACCCTGAGTACTGAGCACCCAGCACCCTGAGTACTGAGCACTAAGCACCCAGAGCACTGAGCACCCAGCACCCCGAGCACGGAGCACCCAGGACCCCGAGCACTGAGTACTGAGCACCCAGCACCCTGAGTACTGAGCACCGAGCTCCCCGAGCACTGAGCACCCTGAGTACTGAGCACCCAGCACCCCGATCACTGAGCACCCAGCACCCTGAGCACTGATCACCCAGCACCCTGAGCACTGAGCACCCAGCACCCTGAGTACTGAGCACCCAACAACCAGAGTACTGAGCACCCAGCACCCTGAGCACTGAGCACCCAGCACCCTGAGTACTGAGCACCAAGCACCCTGAGTACTGAGCACCCAGCACCCTGAGCACTGAGCACCCAACACCCTGAGCACTGAGCACTGAGCACCCAGCACCCCGAGCACTGAGCACCCAGCACCCCGAGCACTGAGCACCCAGCACCCTGAGCACTGAGCACCCAGCACCCTGAGCACTGAGCACCCAGCCCCCTGAGTACTGAGCACCCAGCACCATGAGTACTGAGCACCCAGCACCCTGAGTACTGAGCACTCAGCACCCTGAGTACTGAGCACCGAGCACCCCAAGCACTGAGCACCCAGCACCCTGAGCACTGAGCACCCTGAGGACTGCGCACCCAGCACCCTGAGCACTGAGCACCCAGCACCCTGAGTACTGAGCACCGATCACCCTGAGTACTGAGCACCCAGCACCCTGAGTACTGATCACTGAGCACCCCTAGTACTGAGCACCCAGCACCCCGAGCACTGAGCACCCTGCAACCTGATTACTGAGAACAGATCACCCTGAGTACTGAGCACCCAGCACCCTGAGTACTGAGCCCCCAGCACCCTGAGTACTGAGCACCCAGCACCCCGAGCACTGAGCACCCAGCACCCCGATAATGAGCACCCAGCACCCTGAGTACTGAGAACCGAGCACCCTGAGTACTGAGCACCCAGCACCCTGAGTACTGAGCCCCCAGCACCCTGAGTACTGAGCACCCAGCACCCCGAGCACTGAGCACCCAGCACCCCGAGAATGAGCACCCAGCACCCTGAGTACTGAGCACCGAGCACCCTGAATACTGAGCACCCAGGACGCTTAATACTGAGCACGCAGCACCCTGAGCACTGAGCACCCAGCACCCTGAGTACTGAGCACCCAGCACCACCCTCAGCACTGAGCACCCAGCACCCCGAGCAAGGAGCACCCAGCACCCCGAGTACTGAGCACCCAGCACCCTGAGTACTGAGCACCCAGCACCCTGAGTACTGAGCACTGAGCACCCCGAGTACTGAGCACCCATCACCCCGAGCACTGAGCACCCAGCAACCTGAGTACTGAGAAGAGATCACCCTGAGTACTGAGCACCCAGCACCCTGAGTACTGAGCCCCCAGCACCCTGAGCACTGAGCACCCAGCACCCTGAGCACTGAGCACCCTGAGGACTGAGTACCCAGCACCCTGAGCACTGAGCACCCAGCACCGTGAGTACTGAGCACCCAGCACCCTGAGCACTGAGCACCCAGGACCCCGAGCACTGAGCACCCAGCACCCTGAGCACTAAGCACCCAGCACCCTGAGTACTGAGCACCCAGCACCCTGAGCACTGAGCACCAAGCACCCTGAGCACTGAGCACCCAGCACCCTGAGTACTGAGCACCCAGCACCCTGAGTACTGAGTACCCAGCACCCTGAGCACTGAGCACCCAGCACCCTGAGTACTGAGCACCGAGCACCCTGAATACTGAGCACCCAGGAGCCTTAGTACTGAGCACCCAGCACCCTGAGCACTGAGCACCCGGCACCCTGAGTACTGAGCACCCAGCACCACCCTCAGCACTGAGCACCCAGCACCCCGAGCACTGAGCACCCAGCACCCCGAGCACTGAGCACCCAGCACCCTGAGTACTGAGCACCCAGCACCCTGAGTACTGAGCACTGAGCACCCTGAGTACTGAGCACCCAGCACCCTGAGCACTGAGAACGGAGCACCCCGAGGACTGGGCACCAAGCACCCTGAGCACTGAGCACCCAGCGCCTTGAGTACTGAGCACCGAGCACCCCGAGAACTGAGCACCCAGCACGCTGAATACTGAGCACCCAGCACCCTGAGCACTGAGCTCCCAGCACCCCGAGCACTGAGCACCCAGCACCCCGAGCACTGAGCACCCAGCACCCTGAGTACTGAGCACCCAACACCCAGAGTCCTGAGCACCCAGCACCCTGAGCACTGAGCACCCAGCACCTTGTGTACTGAGCACCCAGCACCCTGAGTACTGAGCACCCAGCACCCTGAGCACTGAGCACTGAGCAACCAACACCCAGAGCACTGAGCACTGAGCACCCAGCACCCCGAGCACTGAGCACCCAGCACCCCACGCACTGAGCACCCAGCACCCTGAGCACTGAGCACCCAGCACCCTGAGTACTGAGCACCCAGCACCATGAGTACTGAGCACCCAGCACCCTGAGTACTGAGCACTCAGCACCCTGAGTACTGAGCACCGAGCACCCCGAGCACTGAGCACCCAGCACCCTGAGCACTGAGCACCCTTAGGACTGAGTACCCAGCACCCTGAGCACTGAGCACCCAGCACCCTGAGTACTGAGCACCGATCACCCTGAGCACTGAGCACCCAGGACCCCGAGCATTGAGCACCCAGCACCCTGAGTACAGAGCACCCAGCACCCCGAGTACTGAGCACCCAGCACCCCGAGCACTGAGCAGCCTGTACCATGAGTACTGAGCACCCTGAGTACTGAGCACCGATCACCCTGAGCACTGAGCACCCAGCACGCTGAGTACTGAGCACCCAGCACCCTGAGCACTGAGCACCAAGCACCCTGAGCACTGAGCACCCAGCACCCTGAGTACTGAGCACCCAGCCCCCTGAGTACTGAGTACCCAGCACCCTGAGCACTGAGCACCCAGCACCCTGAGTACTGAGCACCGAGCACCCTGAATACTGAGCACCCAGGACGCTTAATACTGAGCACCCAGCACCCTGAGCACTGAGCACCCAGCACCCTGAGTACTGAGCACCCAGCACCACCCTCAGCACTGAGCACCCAGCACCCCGAGCAAGGAGCACCCAGCACCCCGAGTACTGAGCACCCAGCACCCTGAGTACTGAGCACCCAGCACCCTGAGTACTGAGCACTGAGCACCCCGAGTACTGAGCACCCATCACCCCGAGCACTGAGCACCCAGCAACCTGAGTACTGAGAAGAGATCACCCTGAGTACTGAGCACCCAGCACCCTGAGTACTGAGCCCCCAGCACCCTGAGTACTGAGCACCCAGCACCCCGAGCACTGAGCACCCAGCACCCCGAGAATGAGCACCCAGCACCCTGAATACTGAGATCCGATCACCCTGAGTACTGAGCACCCAGCACCCTGAGTACTGAGAGCCCAGCACCCTGAGTACTGAGCACCCAGCACCCCGAGCACTGAGCACCCAGCACCCGGAGAATGAGCACCCAGCACCCTGAGTACTGAGCACCCAGCACCCTGAGTACTGAGCACTAAGCACCCAGAGCACTGAGCACCCAGCACCCCGAGCACGGAGCACCCAGGACCCCGAGCACTGAGTACTGAGCACCCAGCACCCTGAGTACTGAGCACCGAGCTCCCCGAGCACTGAGCACCCTGAGTACTGAGCACCCAGCACCCCGATCACTGAGCACCCAGCACCCTGAGCACTGATCACCCAGCACCCTGAGCACTGAGCACCCAGCACCCTGAGTACTGAGCACCCAACAACCAGAGTACTGAGCACCCAGCACCCTGAGCACTGGCACCCAGCACCCTGAGTACTGAGCACCCAGCACCCTGAGTACTGAGCACCCAGCACCCTGAGCACTGAGCACCCAACACCCTGAGCAATGAGCACTGAGCCCCCAGCACCCCGAGCACTGAGCACCCAGCACCCCGAGCACTGAGCACCCAGCACCCTGAGCACTGAGCACCCAGCACCCTGAGCACTGAGCACCCAGCCCCCTGAGTACTGAGCACCCAGCACCATGAGTACTGAGCACCCAGCACCCTGAGTACTGAGCACTCAGCACCCTGAGTACTGAGCACCGAGCACCCCGAGCACTGAGCACCCAGCACCCTGAGCACTGAGCACCCTGAGGACTGCGCACCCAGCACCCTGAGCACTGAGCACCCAGCACCCTGAGTACTGAGCACCGATCACCCTGGGCACTGAGCACCCAGGACCCCGCGCACTGAGCACCCAGCACCCTGAGCACTGAGCACCCAGCACCCCGAGTACTGAGCACCCAGCACCCCGAGTACTGAGCACCGAGCACCCCGAGCACTGAACACCCAGCACCCTGAGTACTGAGCACCCAGCACCCTGAGTACTGATCACTGAGCACCCCTAGTACTGAGCACCCAGCACCCCGAGCACTGAGCACCCTGCAACCTGATTACTGAGAACAGATCACCCTGAGTACTGAGCACCCAGCACCCTGAGTACTGAGCCCCCAGCACCCTGAGTACTGAGCACCCAGCACCCCGAGCACTGAGCACCCAGCACCCCGATAATGAGCACCCAGCACCCTGAGTACTGAGAACCGAGCACCCTGAGTACTGAGCACCCAGCACCCTGAGTACTGAGCCCCCAGCACCCTGAGTACTGAGCACCCAGCACCCCGAGCACTGAGCACCCAGCACCCCGAGAATGAGCACCCAGCACCCTGAGTACTGAGCACCCAGCACCCTGAGTACTGAGCACTAAGCACCCCGAGCACTGAGCGCCCAGCACCCCGAGCACGGAGCACCCAGGATCCCGAGCACTGAGTACTGAGGACCCTGCACCCTGAGTACTGAGCACCGAGCTCCCCGAGCACTGAGCACCCTGAGTACTGAGCACCCAGCACCCCGATCACTGAGCACCCAGCACCCTGAGCACTGAGCACCCAGCACCCTGAGCACTGAGCACCCAGCACCCTGAGTACTGAGCACCCAGCACGCTGAGTACTGAGCACCCAGCACCCCGAGCACTGAGCACCCAGCACCCTGAGTACTGAGCACTGAGCACCCAGCACCCCGAGCACTGAGCACCCAGCACCCTGTGTACTGAGCACTGAGCACCCTGAGTACTAAGCACCCAGCACCCTGAGTACTGAGCACCCAGGACCCTGAGCACTGAGCACGGAGCACCCCGAGCACTGAGCAGCCAGCACCCTGAGCACTCAGCACCCAGCACCCCGAGCACTGAGCACCCAGCACCCTGAGCACTGAGCACCCAGCACCCTGAGCATGGAGCACCCCGAGGACTGAGCACCCAGCACCCTGAGAACTGAGCACCCAGCACCTTGAGTACTGAGCACCGAGCACCTCGAGCACTAAGCACCCAGCACCCTGAGTACTGAGCACCCAGCACCCTGAGTACTGAGCACCCAGCACCCCGAGCACGTAGCACCCAGCACCCTGAGTACTGAGCACCCAACACCCAGAGTACTGAGCACCCAGCACCCCGAGTACTGAGCACCCAGCACCCCGAGCACTGAGCACCCAGCGCCCCGAGCACTGAGCACCCAGCACCCCGAGCACTGAGCACTGAGCACCCTGAGCACTGAGTACTGAGCACTGAGCACCCCGAGCACTGAGCACCCAGCGCCCCGAGCACTGAGCACTGAGCACCCTGAGCACTGAGTACTGAGCACTGAGCACCCCGAGTACTGAGCACCCAACACCCCGAGCACTGAGCACCCAGCGCCCCGAGCACTGAGCACCCAGCACCCCGAGCACTGAGCACTGAGCACCCTGAGCACTGAGCAAACAGCACCCCGAGTACTGAGCACTGAGCACCCTGAGTACTGAGCACCAAGCACTCCGAGTACTGAGCACTGAGCACCCTGAGTACTGAGCACCCAGCACCCTGAGCACTTAGCACCCAGCACCCTGAGTAATGAGCACTGACAACCCTGAGTACTGAGCCCCGAGCACCCTGAGTACTGAGCACCCAGCACCCTGATCACTGAGCACGGAGCACACCGAGGACTGAGCACCCGGCACCCTGAGCACTGAGCACCCAGCACCTTGAGTACTGAGCACCGAGCACCCCGAGCACTGAGCACCCAGCACCCTGAGTACTGAGCACCCAGCACCCTGAGCACAGAGCACCAAGCACCCTGAGCACTGAGCACGCAGCACCCCGAGCACTGAGCACCCAGCACCCTGAGTACTGAGCACAGAGCACCCTGAGCACTGAGCACCCAACACTCTGAGCACTGAGCACCCAGCACGCTGAGTACTGAGCACTGAGCACACAGCACCCTGAGTACTGAGCATCCAGCTCCTCGAGCACTGAGCACCCAGCGCCCCGAGCACTGAGCACCCAGCACCCCGAGCACTGAGCACTGAGCACACTGAGCACTGAGCACCCAGCACCCTGAGTACTGAGCACTGAGCACCCTGAGTACTGAGCACCCAGCACCCCGAGTACTGAGCACTGAGCACCCTGAGTACTGAGCACCCAGCACCTTGAGCACTGAGAACCCTGAGTACTGAGCACCGAGCACCCAGAGTACTGAGCAGCCAGCACTCTGAGCACTGAGCACGGAGCACCCCGAGGACTGAGCACCCAGCACCCTGAGCACTGAGCACCCAGCACCTTGAGTACTGAGCACCGAGCACCCCGAGCACTGAGCACCCAGCACCCTGAGCACTGAGCACCCAGCACCCTGAGCACTGAGCACCCAGCCCCCTGAGTACTGAGCACCCAGCACCATGAGTACTGAGCACCCAGCACCCTGAGTACTGAGCACTCAGCACCCTGAGTACTGAGCACCGAGCACCCCGAGCACTGAGCACCCAGCACCCTGAGCACTGAGCACCCTGAGGACTGCGCACCCAGCACCCTGAGCACTGAGCACCCAGCACCCTGAGTACTGAGCACCGATCACCCTGGGCACTGAGCACCCAGGACCCCGCGCACTGAGCACCCAGCACCCTGAGCACTGAGCACCCAGCACCCCGAGTACTGAGCACCCAGCACCCCGAGTACTGAGCACCGAGCACCCCGAGCACTGAACACCCAGCACCCTGAGTACTGAGCACCCAGCACCCTGAGTACTGATCACTGAGCACCCCTAGTACTGAGCACCCAGCACCCCGAGCACTGAGCACCCTGCAACCTGATTACTGAGAACAGATCACCCTGAGTACTGAGCACCCAGCACCCTGAGTACTGAGCCCCCAGCACCCTGAGTACTGAGCACCCAGCACCCCGAGCACTGAGCACCCAGCACCCCGATAATGAGCACCCAGCACCCTGAGTACTGAGAACCGAGCACCCTGAGTACTGAGCACCCAGCACCCTGAGTACTGAGCCCCCAGCACCCTGAGTACTGAGCACCCAGCACCCCGAGCACTGAGCACCCAGCACCCCGAGAATGAGCACCCAGCACCCTGAGTACTGAGCACCCAGCACCCTGAGTACTGAGCACTAAGCACCCCGAGCACTGAGCGCCCAGCACCCCGAGCACGGAGCACCCAGGATCCCGAGCACTGAGTACTGAGCACCCTGCACCCTGAGTACTGAGCACCGAGCTCCCCGAGCACTGAGCACCCTGAGTACTGAGCACCCAGCACCCCGATCACTGAGCACCCAGCACCCTGAGCACTGAGCACCCAGCACCCTGAGCACTGAGCACCCAGCACCCTGAGTACTGAGCACCCAGCACGCTGAGTACTGAGCACCCAGCACCCCGAGCACTGAGCACCCAGCACCCTGAGTACTGAGCACTGAGCACCCAGCACCCCGAGCACTGAGCACCCAGCACCCTGTGTACTGAGCACTGAGCACCCTGAGTACTAAGCACCCAGCACCCTGAGTACTGAGCACCCAGGACCCTGAGCACTGAGCACGGAGCACCCCGAGCACTGAGCAGCCAGCACCCTGAGCACTCAGCACCCAGCACCCCGAGCACTGAGCACCCAGCACCCTGAGCACTGAGCACCCAGCACCCTGAGCATGGAGCACCCCGAGGACTGAGCACCCAGCACCCTGAGAACTGAGCACCCAGCACCTTGAGTACTGAGCACCGAGCACCTCGAGCACTAAGCACCCAGCACCCTGAGTACTGAGCACCCAGCACCCTGAGTACTGAGCACCCAGCACCCCGAGCACGTAGCACCCAGCACCCTGAGTACTGAGCACCCAACACCCAGAGTACTGAGCACCCAGCACCCCGAGTACTGAGCACCCAGCACCCCGAGCACTGAGCACCCAGCGCCCCGAGCACTGAGCACCCAGCACCCCGAGCACTGAGCACTGAGCACCCTGAGCACTGAGTACTGAGCACTGAGCACCCCGAGCACTGAGCACCCAGCGCCCCGAGCACTGAGCACTGAGCACCCTGAGCACTGAGTACTGAGCACTGAGCACCCCGAGTACTGAGCACCCAACACCCCGAGCACTGAGCACCCAGCGCCCCGAGCACTGAGCACCCAGCACCCCGAGCACTGAGCACTGAGCACCCTGAGCACTGAGCAAACAGCACCCCGAGTACTGAGCACTGAGCACCCTGAGTACTGAGCACCAAGCACTCCGAGTACTGAGCACTGAGCACCCTGAGTACTGAGCACCCAGCACCCTGAGCACTTAGCACCCAGCACCCTGAGTAATGAGCACTGACAACCCTGAGTACTGAGCCCCGAGCACCCTGAGTACTGAGCACCCAGCACCCTGATCACTGAGCACGGAGCACACCGAGGACTGAGCACCCGGCACCCTGAGCACTGAGCACCCAGCACCTTGAGTACTGAGCACCGAGCACCCCGAGCACTGAGCACCCAGCACCCTGAGTACTGAGCACCCAGCACCCTGAGCACAGAGCACCAAGCACCCTGAGCACTGAGCACGCAGCACCCCGAGCACTGAGCACCCAGCACCCTGAGTACTGAGCACAGAGCACCCTGAGCACTGAGCACCCAACACTCTGAGCACTGAGCACCCAGCACGCTGAGTACTGAGCACTGAGCACACAGCACCCTGAGTACTGAGCATCCAGCTCCTCGAGCACTGAGCACCCAGCGCCCCGAGCACTGAGCACCCAGCACCCCGAGCACTGAGCACTGAGCACACTGAGCACTGAGCACCCAGCACCCTGAGTACTGAGCACTGAGCACCCTGAGTACTGAGCACCCAGCACCCCGAGTACTGAGCACTGAGCACCCTGAGTACTGAGCACCCAGCACCTTGAGCACTGAGAACCCTGAGTACTGAGCACCGAGCACCCAGAGTACTGAGCAGCCAGCACTCTGAGCACTGAGCACGGAGCACCCCGAGGACTGAGCACCCAGCACCCTGAGCACTGAGCACCCAGCACCTTGAGTACTGAGCACCGAGCACCCCGAGCACTGAGCACCCAGCACCCTGAATACTGAGCACCCAGCACCCTGAGCACTGAGCACCCAGCACCCCGAGCACTGAGCACCCAGCACCCCGAGCACTGAGCACCCAGCACCCTGAGTACTGAGCACCCAACACCCAGAGTCCTGAGCACCCAGCACCCTGAGCACTGAGCACCCAGCACCCTGAGTACTGAGCACCCAGGACCCTGAGTACTGAGCACCCAGCACCCTGAGCACTGAGCACTGAGCACCCAACAAACTGAGCACTGAGCACTGAGCACCCAGCACCCCGAGCACTGAGCACCCAGCACCCCGAGCACTGAGCACCCAGCACCCTGAGCACTGAGCACCCAGCACCCTGAGCACTGAGCACCCAGCACCCTGAGTACTGAGCACCCAGCACCATGAGAACTGAGCACCCAGCACCCTGAGTACTGAGCACTCAGCACCCTGAGTACTGAGCACCGAGCACCCCGAGCACTGAGCACCCAGCACCCTGAGCACTGAGCACCCTGAGGACTGAGTACCCAGCACCCTGAGCACTGAGCACCCAGCACCCTGAGTACTGAGCACCGATCACCCTGAGCACTGAGCACCCAGGACCCCGAGCACTGAGCACCCAGCACCCTGAGTACAGAGCACCCAGCTCCCTGAGTACTGAGCACCCAGCACAGCGAGCACTGAGCAGCCAGCACCCTGAGTACTGAGCACCCTGAGTACGGAGCACCGATCACCCTGAGCACTGAGCACCCAGCACCCTGAGTACTGAGCACCCAGCACCCTGAGCACTGAGCACCAAGCACCCTGAGCACTGAGCAAACAGCACCCTGAGTACTGAGCACCGAGCACCCTGAGTACTGAGTACCCAGCACCCTGAGCACTGAGCACCCAGCACCCTGAGTACTGAGCACCGAGCACCCTGAGTACTGAGCTCCCAGCACCCTTAGTACTGAGCACCCAGCACCCTGAGCACTGAGCACCCAGCACCCTGAGTACTGAGCACCCAGCACCACCCTCAGCACTGAGCACCCAGCAACCCGAGCACTGAGCACCCAGCACCCTGAGCACTGAGCACCCAGCACCCTGAATACTGAGAACCGAGCACCCTGAGTACTGAGCACAAAGCACCCTGAGTACTGAGCCCCCAGCGCCCTGAGTACTGAGCACCCAGCACCCCGAGCACTGAGCACCCAGCACCCCGAGAATGAGCACCCAGCACCCTGAATACTGAGAACCGAGCACCCTGAATACTGAGCACCCAGCACCCTGAGTACTGAGCCCCCAGCACCCTGAGTACTGAGCACCAAGCACCCCGAGCACTGAGCACCCAGCACCCCGAGAATGAGCACCCAGCACCCTGAGTACTGAGCACCCAGCACCCTGAGTACTGAGCACTAAGCACCCAGAGCACTGAGCACCCAGCACCCCGAGCACGGAGCACCCAGGACCCCAAGCACTGAGTACTGAGCACCCAGCACCCTGAGTACTGAGCACAGAGCTCCCCGAGCACTGAGCACCCTGAGTACTGAGCACCCAGCACCCCGATCACTGAGCACCCAGCACCCTGAGTACTGAGCACCCAGCACCCTGAGTACTGAGCACCCAGCACCCTGAGCACTCAGCACCCAGCACCCTGAGCAATGAGCACCCAGCACCCCGAGCACGGAGCACCCAGCACCCTGTGTACTGAGCACCCAACACCCAGAGTACTGAGCACCCAGCACCCTGAGTACTGAGCACCCAGCACCCTAAGCACTGAGCACCCAACACCCTGAGCACTGAGCACTGTGCACCCAGCACCCCGAGCACTGAGCACCCAGCACCCCGAGCACTGAGCACCCAGCACCCTGAGCACTGAGCACCCAGCACCCTGAGCACTGAGCACCCAGCCCCCTGAGTACTGAGCACCCAGCACCATGAGTACTGAGCACCCAGCACCCTGAGTACTGAGCACTCAGCACCCTGAGTACTGAGCACCCTGAGGACTGCGCACCCAGCACCCTGAGCACTGAGCACCCAGCACCCTGAGTACTGAGCACCGATCACCCTGGCCACTGAGCACCCAGGACCCCGAGCACTGAGCACCCAGCACCCTGAGCACTGAGCACCCAGCACCCCGAGTACTGAGCACCCAGCACCCCGAGTACTGAGCACCGAGCACCCCGAGCACTGAACACCCAGCACCCTGAGTACTGAGCACCCAGCACCCTGAGTACTGATCACTGAGCACCCCTAGTACTGAGCACTCAGCACCCCGAGCACTGAGCACCCTGCAACGTGATTACTGAGAACAGATCACCCTGAGTACTGAGCACCCAGCACCCTGAGTACTGAGCCCCCAGCACCCTGAGTACTGAGCACCCAGCACCCCGAGCACTGAGCACCCAGCACCCCGATAATGAGCACCCAGCACCCTGAGTACTGAGAACCGAGCACCCTGAGTACTGAGCACCCAGCACCCTGAGTACTGAGCCCCCAGCACCCTGAGTACTGAGCACCCAGCACCCCGAGCACTGAGCACCCAGCACCCCGAGAATGAGCACCCAGCACCCTGAGTACTGAGCACCCAGCACCCTGAGTACTGAGCACTAAGCACCCCGAGCACTGAGCGCCCAGCACCCCGAGCACGGAGCACCCAGGACCCCGAGCACTGAGTACTGAGCACCCTGCACCCTGAGTACTGAGCACCGAGCTCCCCGAGCACTGAGCACCCTGAGTACTGAGCACCCAGCACCCCGATCACTGAGCACCCAGCACCCTGAGCACTGAGCACCCAGCACCCTGAGCACTGAGCACCCAGCACCCTGAGTACTGAGCACCCAGCACGCTGAGTACTGAGCACCCAGCACCCCGAGCACTGAGCACCCAGCACCCTGAGTACTGAGCACTGAGCACCCAGCACCCCGAGCACTGAGCACCCAGCACCCTGTGTACTGAGCACTGAGCACCCTGAGTACTAAGCACCCAGCACCCTGAGTACTGAGCACCCAGGACCCTGAGCACTGAGCACGGAGCACCCCGAGCACTGAGCAGCCAGCACCCTGAGCACTCAGCACCCAGCACCCCGAGCACTGAGCACCCAGCACCCTGAGCACTGAGCACCCAGCACCCTGAGCATGGAGCACCCCGAGGACTGAGCACCCAGCACCCTGAGAACTGAGCACCCAGCACCTTGAGTACTGAACACCGAGCACCTCGAGCACTAAGCACCCAGCACCCTGAGTACTGAGCACCCAGCACCCTGAGTACTGAGCACCCAGCACCCCGAGCACGTAGCACCCAGCACCCTGAGTACTGAGCACCCAACACCCAGAGTACTGAGCACCCAGCACCCCGAGTACTGAGCACCCAGCACCCCGAGCACTGAGCACCCAGCGCCCTGAGCACTGAGCACCCAGCACCCCGAGCACTGAGCACTGAGCACCCTGAGCACTGAGTACTGAGCACTGAGCACCCTGAGTACTGAGCACCCAGCACCCCGAGTACTGAGCACCCAGCACCCCGAGCACTGAGCACCCAGCGCCCCGAGCACTGAGCACCCAGCACCCCGAGCACTGAGCACTGAGCACCCTGAGCACTGAGCAAACAGCACCCCGAGTACTGAGCACTGAGCACCCTGAGTACTGAGCACCAAGCACTCCGAGTACTGAGCACTGAGCACCCTGAGTACTGAGCACCCAGCACCCTGAGCACTTAGCACCCAGCACCCTGAGTAATGAGCACTGAGAACCCTGAGTACTGAGCCCCGAGCACCCTGAGTACTGAGCACCCAGCACCCTGATCACTGAGCACGGAGCACCCCGAGGACTGAGCACCCGGCACCCTGAGCACTGAGCACCCAGCACCTTGAGTACTGAGCACCGAGCACCCCGAGCACTGAGCACCCAGCACCCTGAGTACTGAGCACCCAGCACCCTGAGCACAGAGCACCAAGCACCCTGAGCACTGAGCACGCAGCACCCCGAGCACTGAGCACCCAGCACCCTGAGTACTGAGCACAGAGCACCCTGAGCACTGAGCACCCAACACTCTGAGCACTGAGCACCCAGCACGCTGAGTACTGAGCACTGAGCACACAGCACCCTGAGTACTGAGCATCCAGCTCCTCGAGCACTGAGCACCCAGCGCCCCGAGCACTGAGCACCCAGCACCCCGAGCACTGAGCACTGAGCAAACTGAGCACTGAGCACCCAGCACCCTGAGTACTGAGCACTGAGCACCCTGAGTACTGAGCACCCAGCACCCCGAGTACTGAGCACTGAGCACCCTGAGTACTGAGCACCCAGCACCCTGAGCACTGAGAACCCTGAGTACTGAGCACCGAGCACCCTGAGTACTGAGCACCCAGCACTCTGAGCACTGAGCACGGAGCACCCCGAGGACTGAGCACCCAGCACCCTGAGCACTGAGCACCCAGCACCTTGAGTACTGAGCACCGAGCACCCCGAGCACTGAGCACCCAGCACCCTGAATACTGAGCACCCAGCACCCTGAGCACTGAGCACCCAGCACCCCGAGCACTGAGCACCCAGCACCCCGAGCACTGAGCACCCAGCACCCTGAGTACTGAGCACCCAACACCCAGAGTCCTGAGCACCCAGCACCCTGAGCACTGAGCACCCAGCACCCTGAGTACTGAGCACCCAGGACCCTGAGTACTGAGCACCCAGCACCCTGAGCACTGAGCACTGAGCACCCAACAAACTGAGCACTGAGCACTGAGCACCCAGCACCCCGAGCACTGAGCACCCAGCACCCCGAGCACTGAGCACCCAGCACCCTGAGCACTGAGCACCCAGCACCCTGAGCACTGAGCACCCAGCCCCCTGAGTACTGAGCACGCAGCACCATGAGAACTGAGCACCCAGCACCCTGAGTACTGAGCACTCAGCACCCTGAGTACTGAGCACCGAGCACCCCGAGCACTGAGCACCCAGCACCCTGAGCACTGAGCACCCTGAGGACTGAGTACCCAGCACCCTGAGCACTGAGCACCCAGCACCCTGAGTACTGAGCACCGATCACCCTGAGCACTGAGCACCCAGGACCCCGAGCACTGAGCACCCAGCACCCTGAGTACAGAGCACCCAGCTCCCTGAGTACTGAGCACCCAGCACAGCGAGCACTGAGCAGCCAGCACCCTGAGTACTGAGCACCCTGAGTACGGAGCACCGATCACCCTGAGCACTGAGCAAACAGCACCCTGAGTACTGAGCACCCAGCACCCTGAGCACTGAGCACCCAGCAACCCGAGCACTGAGCACCCAGCACCCTGAGCACTGAGCACCCAGCACCCTGAATACTGAGAACCGAGCACCCTGAGTACTGAGCACCCAGCACCCTGAGTACTGAGCCCCCAGCGCCCTGAGTACTGAGCACCCAGCACCCCGAGCACTGAGCACCCAGCACCCCGAGAATGAGCACCCAGCACCCTGAATACTGAGAACTGAGCACCCTGAGTACTGAGCACCCAGCACCCTGAGTACTGAGCCCCCAGCACCCTGAGTACTGAGCACCAAGCACCCCGAGCACTGAGCACCCAGCACCCCGAGAATGAGCACCCAGCACCCTGAGTACTGAGTACCCAGCACCCTGAGTACTGAGCACTAAGCACCCAGAGCACTGAGCACCCAGCACCCCGAGCACGGAGCACCCAGGACCCCAAGCACTGAGTACTGAGCACCCAGCACCCTGAGTACTGAGCACAGAGCTCCCCGAGCACTGAGCACCCTGAGTACTGAGCACCCAGCACCCCGATCACTGAGCACCCAGCACCCTGAGTACTGAGCACCCAGCACCCTGAGTACTGAGCACCCAGCACCCTGAGCACTCAGCACCCAGCACCCTGAGCAATGAGCACCCAGCACCCCGAGCACGGAGCACCCAGCACCCTGTGTACTGAGCACCCAACACCCAGAGTACTGAGCACCCAGGACCCTGAGTACTGAGCACCCAGCACCCTGAGTACTGAGCACAGAGCACCCTGAGTACTGAGCCCCCAGCACCCTGAGTACTGAGCACCCAGCACCCCGAGCACTGAGCACCCAGCACCCCGAGAATGAGCACCCAGCACCCTGAGTACTGAGCACCCAGCACCCTGAGTACTGAGCACTAAGCACCCAGAGCACTGAGCACCCAGCAACCCGAGCACGGAGCACCCAGGACCCTGAGCACTGAGTACTGAGCACCCAGCACCCTGAGTACTGAGCACAGAGCTCCCCGAGCACTGAGCACCCTGAGTACTGAGCACCCAGCACTCCGATCACTGAGCACCCAGCACCCTGAGTACTGAGCACCCAGCACCCTGAGTACTGAGCACCCAGCACCCTGAGCACTGAGCACCCAGCACCCTGAGCAATGAGCACCCAGCACCCCGAGCACGGAGCACCCAGCACACCGAGAATGAGCACCCAGCACCCTGAGTACTGAGCACCCAGCACCCTGAGTACTGAGCACTAAACACCCAGAGCACTGAGCGCCCAGCACCCCGATCACGGAGCACCCAGGACCCCGAGCACTGAGTACTGAGCACCCAGCACCCTGAGTACTGAGCACCGAGCTCCCCGAGCACTGAGCACCCTGAGTACTGAGCACCCAGCACTCCGAGCACTGAGCACTGAGCACCCTGAGCACTGAGCAAAGAGCACCCCGAGTACTGAGCACTGAGCACCCTGAGTACTGAGCACCAAGCACTCCGAGTACTGAGCACTGAGCACCCTGAGTACTGAGCACCCAGCACCCTGAGCACTGAGCACCCAGCACCCTGAGTAATGAGCACTGAGAACCCTGAGTACTGAGCACCGAGCACCCTGAGTACTGAGCACCCTGCACCCTGATCACTGAGCACGGAGCACCCTGAGGACTGAGCACCCGGCACCCTGAGCACTGAGCACCCAGCACCTTGAGTACTGAGCACCGAGCACCCCGAGCACTGAGCACCCAGCACCCTGAGTACTGAGCACCCAGCACCCTGAGCACAGAGCACCCAGCACCCTGAGCACTGAGCACGCAGCACCCCGAGCACTGAGCACCCAGCACCCTGAGTACTGAGCACAGAGCACCCTGAGCACTGAGCACCCAACACTCTGAGCACTGAGCACCCAGCACGCTGAGTACTGAGCACTGAGCACACAGAACCCTGAGTACTGAGCAACCAGCACCTCGAGCACTGAGCACCCAGCGCCCCGAGCACTGAGCACCCAGCACCCCGAGCACTGAGCACTGAGCACACTGAGCACTGAGCACCCAGCACCCTGAGTACTGAGCACTGAGCACCCTGAGTACTGAGCACCCAGCACCCCGAGTACTGAGCACTGAGCACCCTGAGTACTGAGCACCCAGCACCCTGAGCACTGAGAACCCTGAGTACTGAGCACCGAGCACCCTGAGTACTGAGCACCCAGCACTCTGAGCACTGAGCACGGAGCACCCCGAGGACTGAGCACCCAGCACCCTGAGCACTGAGCACCCAGCACCTTGAGTACTGAGCACAGAGCACCCCGAGCACTGAGCACCCAGCACCCTGAATACTGAGCACACAGCACCCTGAGCACTGAGCACCCAGCACCCCGAGCACTGAGCACCCAGCACCCTGAGTACTGAGCACCCAACACCCAGAGTCCTGAGCACCCAGCACCCAGAGTACTGAGCACCCAGCACCCTGAGTACTGAGCACCCAACACCCAGAGTCCTGAGCACCCAGCACCCCGAGCACTGAGCACCCAGCACCCTGAGTACTGAGCACCCATCACCCAGAGAACTGAGCACTCAGCACCTTGAGCACTGAGCACCCAGCACCCTGAGTACTGAGCACCCAGCACCCTGAGTACTGAGCACCCTGCACCCTGAGCACTGAGCACTGAGCACCCAACACCCTGAGCCCTGAGCACTGAGCACTGAGCACCCAGCACCCCGAGCACTGAGCACCCAGCACCCCGAGCACTGAGCACCTAGCACCCTGAGCACTGAGCACCCAGCACCCTGAGCACTGAGCACCCAGCCCCCTGAGTACTGAGCACCCAGCACCATGAGTACTGAGCACCCAGCACCCTGAGTACTGAGCACTCAGCACCCTGAGTACTGAGCACCGAGCACCCCGAGCACTGAGCACCCAGCACCCTGAGCACTGAGCACCCTGAGGACAGAGCACCCAGCACCCTGAGCACTGAGCACCCAGCACCCTGAGTACTGAGCACCGATCACCCTGAGCACTGAGCACCCAGGACCCCGAGCACTGAGCACCCAGCACCCTGAGTACAGAGCATCCAGCACCCCGAGTACTGAGCACCCAGCACCCCGAGCACTGAGCACCCAGCACCCTGAGTACTGAGCATCCTGAGTACTGAGCACCGATCACCCTGAGCACTGAGCACCCAGCACCCTGAGTACTGAGCACCCAGCACCCTGAGCACTGAGCACCCAGCACCCTGAGCACTGAGCACCCAGCACAGTGAGTACTGAGCACCCAGCACCCTGAGTACTGAGTACCCAGCACCCTGAGCACTGAGCACTCAGCACCCTGAGTACTGAGCACCGAGCACCCTGAGTACTGAGCACCCAGGACCCTTAGTACTGAGCACCCAGCACCCTGAGCACTGAGCACCCAGCACCCTGAGTACTGAGCACCCAGCAGCACCCTCAGCACTGAGCACCCAGCACCCCGAGCACTGAGCACCCAGCACCCAGAGCACTGAGCACCCAGCACCCCGAGTACTGCGCACCCAGCACCCCGAGTACTGAGCACCGAGCACCCCGAGCACTGAACACCCAGCACCCTGAGTACTGAGCACCCAGCACCCTGAGTACTGAGCACTGAGCACCCCGAGTACTGAGCACCCAGCACCCTGAGCACTGAGCACCCAGCAACCTGAGTACTGAGAACAGATCACCCTGAGTAATGAGCACCCAGCACCCTGAGTACTGAGCCCCCAGCACCCTGAGTACTGAGCCCCCAGCACCCTGAGTACTGAGCACCCAGCACCCCGAGCACTGAGCACTCAGCACCCCGAGAATGAGCACCCAACACCCTGAGTACTGAGAACCGAGCACCCTGAGTACTGAGCACCCAGAACCCTGAGTACTGAGCCCCCAGCACCCTGAGTACTGAGCACCCAGCACCCCGAGCACTGAGCACCCAGCACCCCGAGAATGAGCACCCAGCACCCTGAGTACTGAGCACCCAGCACCCTGAGTACTGAGCACTAAGCACCCAGAGCACTGAGCACCCAGCACCCCGAGCACGGAGCACCCAGGACCCCGAGCACTGAGTACTGAGCACAGAGCACCCTGAGTACTGAGCACCCAGCACCCCGATCACTGAGCACCCAGCACCCTGAGCACTGAGCACCCAGCACCCTGAGCACTGAGCACCCAGCACCCTGAGTACTGAGCACCCAGCACCCCGAGCACTGAGCACCCTGCAACCTGAGTACTGAGAACAGATCACCCTGAGTACTGAGCACCCAGCACCCTGAGTACTGAGCCACCAGCACCCTGAGTACTGAGCACCCAGCACCCCGAGCACTGAGCACCCAGCACCCCGAGAATGAGCACCCAGCACCCTCAGTACTGAGAACCGAGCACCCTGAGTACTGAGCACCCAGAACCCTGAGTACTGAGCCCCCAGCACCCTGAGTACTGAGCACCCAGCACCCCGAGCACTGAGCACCCAGCACCCCGAGAATGAGCACGCAGCACCATGAGTACTGAGCACCCAGCACCCTGAGTACTGAGCACTAAACACCCAGAACACTGAGCGACCAGCACCCCGAGCACGGAGCACCCAGGACCCCGAGCACTGAGTACTGAGCACCCAGCAACCTGAGTACTGAGCACCGAGCTCCCCGAGCACTGAGCACCCCGATCACTGAGCACCCAGCGCCCCGAGGACTGAGCACCCAGCACCCCGAGCACTGAGCACTGAGCAACCCTGAGTACTGAGCACCAAGCACTCCGAGTACTGAGCACTGAGCACCCTGAGTACTGAGCACCCAGCACCCTGAGCACTGAGCACCCAGCACCCTGAGTAATGAGCACTGAGAACCCTGAGTACTGAGCACCGAGCACCCTAAGTACTGAGCACCCAGCACCCTGATCACTGAGCACGGAGCACCCCGAGGACTGAGCACCCGGCACCCTGAGCACTGAGCACCCAGCACCTTGAGTACTGAGCACCGAGCACCCCGAGCACTGAGCACCCAGCACCCTGAGTACTGAGCACCCAGCACCCTGAGCACAGAGCACCCAGCACCCTGAGCACTGAGCACGCAGCACCCCGAGCACTGAGCACCCAGCACCCTGAGTACTGAGCACAGAGCACCCTGAGCACTGAGCACCCAACACTCTGAGCAGTGAGCACCCAGCACGCTGAGTACTGAGCACTGAGAACACAGCACCCTGAGTACTGAGCAACCAGCACCTCGAGCACTGAGCACCCAGCGCCCCGAGCACTGAGCATCCAGCACCCCGAGCACTGAGCACTGAGCACACTGAGCACTGAGCACCCAGCACCCTGAGTACTGAGCACTGAGCACCCTGAGTACTGAGCACCCAGCACCCCGAGTACTGAGCACCGAGCACCCTGAGTACTGAGCACCCAGCACCCTGAGCACTGAGAACCCTGAGTACTGAGCACCGAGCACCCTGAGTACTGAGCACCCAGCACTCTGAGCACTGAGCACGGAGCACCCCGAGGACTGAGCGCCCAGCACCCTGAGCACTGAGCACCCAGCACCTTGAGTACTGAGCACCGAGCACCCCGAGCACTGAGCACCCAGCACCCTGAATACTGAGCACCCAGCACCCTGAGTACTGAGCACCCAGCACCCCGAGCACTGAGCACCCATCACCCCGAGCACTGAGCACCCAGCACCCTGAGTACTGAGCACCCAACACCCAGAGTCCTGAGCACCCAGCACCCTGAGCACTGAGCACCCAGCACCCTGAGTACTGAGCACCCAGGACCCTGAGTACTGAGCACCCAGCACCCTGAGCACTGAGCACTGAGCACCCAACAAACTGAGCACTGAGCACTGAGCACACAGCACCCCGAGAATGAGCACGCAGCACCCTGAGTACTGAGCACCCAGCACCCTGAGTACTGAGCACTAAACACCCAGAACACTGAGCGCCCAGCACCCCGAGCACGGAGCACCCAGGACCCCGAGCACTGAGTACTGAGCACCCAGCAACCTGAGTACTGAGCACCGAGCTCCCCGAGCACTGAGCACCCTGAGTACTGAGCACCCAGCACCCCGATCACTGAGCACCCAGCGCCCCGAGCACTGAGCACCCAGCACCCCGAGCACTGAGCACTGAGCAACCCTGAGTACTGAGCACCAAGCACTCCGAGTACTGAGCACTGAGCACCCTGAGTACTGAGCACCCAGCACCCTGAGCACTGAGCACCCAGCACCCTGAGTAATGAGCACTGAGAACCCTGAGTACTGAGCACCGAGCACCCTGAGTACTGAGCACCCAGCACCCTGATCACTGAGCACGGAGCACCCCGAGGACTGAGCACCCGGCACCCTGAGCACTGAGCACCCAGCACCTTGAGTACTGAGCACCGAGCACCCCGAGCACTGAGCACCCAGCACCCTGAGTACTGAGCACCCAGCACCCTGAGCACAGAGCACCCAGCACCCTGAGCACTGAGCACGCAGCACCCCGAGCACTGAGCACCCAGCACCCTGAGTACTGAGCACAGAGCACCCTGAGCACTGAGCACCCAACACTCTGAGCAGTGAGCACCCAGCACGCTGAGTACTGAGCACTGAGCACACAGCACCCTGAGTACTGAGCAACCAGCACCTCGAGCACTGAGCACCCAGCGCCCCGAGCACTGAGCATCCAGCACCCCGAGCACTGAGCACTGAGCACACTGAGCACTGAGCACCCAGCACCCTGAGTACTGAGCACTGAGCACCCTGAGTACTGAGCACCCGCACCCCGAGTACTGAGCACTGAGCACCCTGAGTACTGAGCACCCAGCACCCTGAGCACTGAGAACCCTGAGTACTGAGCACCGAGCACCCTGAGTACTGAGCACCCAGCACTCTGAGCACTGAGCACGGAGCACCCCAAGGACTGAGCGCCCAGCACCCTGAGCACTGAGCACCCAGCACATTGAGTACTGAGCACCGAGCACCCCGAGCACTGAGCACCCAGCACCCTGAATACTGAGCACCCAGCACCCTGAGTACTGAGCACCCAGCACCCCGAGCACTGAGCACCCAGCACCCCGAGCACTGAGCACCCAGCACCCTGAGTACTGAGCACCCAACACCCAGAGTCCTGAGCACCCAGCACCCTGAGCACTGAGCACCCAGCACCCTGAGTACTGAGCACCCAGTACCCTGAGTACTGAGCACCCAGCACCCTGAGCACTGAGCACTGAGCACCCAACAAACTGAGCACTGAGCACTGAGCACCCAGCACCCCGAGCACTGAGCACCTAGCACCCCGAGCACTGAGCACCCAGCACCCTGAGCACTGAGCATCCAGCACCCTGAGCACTGAGCACCCAGCCCCCTGAGTACTGAGCACCCAGCACCATGAGAACTGAGCACAAAGCAACCTGAGTACTGAGCACTCAGCACCCTGAGTACTGAGCACCGAGCACGCCGAGCACTGAGCACCCAGCACCCTGAGTACTGAGCACCCAGCACCCTGAGCACTGAGCACCAAGCACCCTGAGCACTGAGCAAACAGCACCCTGAGTACTGAGTACCCAGCACCCTGAGTACTGAGTACCCAGCACCCTGAGCACTGAGCACCCAGCACCCTGAGTACTGAGCACCGAGCACCCTGAGTACTGAGCACCCAGCAACCTTAGTACTGAGCACCCAGCACCCTGAGCACTGAGCACCCAGCACCTTGAGCACTGAGCACCCAGCACCCCGAGTACTGAGTACCCAGCACCCCGAGTACAGAGCACCAAGCACCCCGAGCACTGAGCACCCAGCACCCTGAGTACTGAGCACCCAGCACCCTGAGTACTGAGCACTGAGCACCCCGAGTACTGAGCACCCATCACCCCGAGCACTGAGCACCCAGCAACCTGAGTACTGAGAACAGATCACCCTGAGTACTGAGCACCCAGCACCCTGAGTACTGAGCCCCCAGCACCCTGAGTACTGAGCACCCAGCACCCTGAGCACTGAGCACCCAGCACCCCGAGAATGAGCACCCAGCACCCTGAATACTGAGAACC
>NW_024544083.1:0-71809 GCF_018167655.1 Microtus oregoni | reverse complement strand
GATCAGTGCTCAGTACTCAGGGTGCTGGGTGCTCAGTGCTCAGTGTGCTGGGTACTCAGTCCTCAGGGTGCTGGGTGCTCAGTGCTCAGTACTCAGGGTGCTCAGTACTCAGGGTGCCGGGTGCTCAGTGCTCGGTGTGCTGGGTGCTCAGTACTCAGGGTGCTGGGTGCTCAGTACTCGGGGTGCTGGGTGCTCAGTACTCAGGGTGCTGGGTGCTCAGTGCTCGGGGTGCTGGGTGCTCAGTGCTCAGGGTGATCGGTGCTCAGTGCTCAGGGTGCTGGGTGCTCAGTCCTCAGGGTGCTCAGTGCTCAGGGTGCTGTGTGCTCAGTGCTCGGGGTGCTCGGTGCTCAGTACTCAGGGTGCTGAGTGCTCAGTTCTCACGGTGCTGGGTGCTCAGTACTCAGGGTGCTGGGTGCTCAGTACTCAGGGTGCTGGGTGCACAGTGCTCAGGGTGCTGGGTGCTCAGTGCTCAGGGTGCTGGGTGCTCAGTGCTCGGTGTGCTGGGTGCTCAGTGTTCGGGTGCTGGGTGCTCAGTGCTCAGTGCTCAGGGTGCTGGGTGCTCAGTGCTCAGGGTGCTGGTTGCTCAGTACTCAGGGTGCTGGGTGCTCAGTACTCAGGTTGCTGGGTGCTCAGTGCTCAGGGTGCTGGGTGCTCAGTACTCAGGGTGCTGGGTGCTCAGTACTCAGGGTGCTGGGTGCTCAGTACTCAGGGTGCTGGGTGCTCAGTGCTCGGGGTGCTGCGTGCTCAGTGCTCAGGGTGCTGGGTGCTCAATACTCAGGGTGCTGAGTGCTCAGTGCTCGGGGTGCTCGGTGCTCAGTACTCAAGGTGCTGGGTGCTCAGTGCTCAGGGTGCTGGGTGCTCAGTACCTCGGGGTGCTCCGTGCTCAGTGATCAGGGTGCTGGGTGCTCAGTACTCAGGGTGCTCGGTGCTCAGTACTCAGGGTGCTGGGTGCTCAGTCCTCGGGGTGCTGGGTTCTCAGTGCTGAGTACTCAGGGTGCTGGGTGCTCAGTGCTCAGGGTGCTGGGTGCTCAGTATTCAGGGTGCTCAGTGCTCAGTACTCGGGGTGCTTGGTGCTCAGTACTCAAGGTGCTCAGTGCTCAGTACTCGGGGTGCTGGGTGCTCAGTGCTCAGGGTGCTCAGTGCTCAGTGCTCGGGGTGCTGGGTGCTCAGTGCTCGGGGCGCTGGGTGCTCAGTGCTCGGGGTGCTGGGTGCTCAGTACTCGGGGTGCTGCGTGCTCAGTGCTCAGGGTGCTCAGTGCTCAGTACTCAGTGCTCAGGGTGCTCAGTGCTCAGTGCTCAGGGTGCTGGGTGTTCAGTACTCAGGGTGCTGGGTGCTCATTACTCAGGTTGCTGGGTGCTCAGTGCTCAGGGTGCTGGGTGCTCAGTACTCTGGGTGTTGGGTGCTCAGTACTCAGGGTGCTGGGTGCTCAGTGCTCGGGGTGCTGAGTGCTCAGTGCTCAGGGTGCTGGGTGCTCAGTGCTCAGGGTGCTGGGTGCTCAGTACTCAGGGTGCTGGGTGCTTAGTGCTCGAGGTGCTCGGTGCTCAGTACTCAAGGTGCTGGGTGCTCAGTGCTCAGGGTGCTGGGTGCTCAGTCCTCGGGGTGCTCCGTGCTCAGGGTGCTGGGTGCTCAGTGCTCAGGGTGCTGGGTGCTCAGTGCTCAGTGCTCAGGGTGCTGGGTGTTCAGTACTCAGGGTGCTGGGTGCTCAGTACTCTGGGTGCTGGGTGCTCAGTGCTCAGGGTGCTGGGTGCTCAGTGCTCAGGGTGCTGGGTGCTCAGTACTCAGGGTGCTGGGTGCTCAGTACTCAGGGTGCTCGGTGCTCAGTACTCAGGGTGCTGGGTGCTCAGTGCCCAGGGTGCTGGGGTGCTCAGTACTCAGGGTGCTGGCTGCTCAGTACTCAGGGTGCTGGGTGCTCAGTGCTCAGGGTGCTGGGTGCTCAGTGCTCAGGGTGATCAGTGCTCAGTACTCAGGGTGCTGGGTGCTCAGTGCTCAGGGTGCTTGGTACTCAGTCCTCAGGGTGCTGGGTGCTCAGTGCTCAGTACTCAGGGTGCTCAGTACTCAGGGTGCCGGGTGCTCAGTGCTCGGGGTGCTGGGTGCTCAGTGCTCAGGGTGATCGGTGCTCAGTGCTCAGGGTGCTCAGTGCTCAGGGTGCTGGGTGCTCAGGGTGCTGGGTGCTCAGTGCTCGGGGTGCTGGGTGCTCAGTGCTCAGGGTGCTGGGTGCTCAGTGCTCAGTGCTCAGGGTGCTGGGTGCTCAGTGCTCAGTGCTCAGGGTGCTGGGTGTTCAGTACTCAGGGTGCTGGGTGCTCAGTACTCAGGGTGCTGGGTGCTCAGTGCTCAGGGTGCTGGGTGCTCAGTGCTCAGGGTGGTGGGTGCTCAGTACTCAGGGTGCTGGGTGCTCAGTACTCAGGGTGCTCGGTGCTCAGTACTCAGGGTGCTGGGTGCTCAGTGCCCAGGGTGCTGGCTGCTCAGTACTCAGGGTGCTGTGTGCTCAGGACTCAGGGTGCTGGGTGCTCAGTGCTCAGGGTGCTGGCTGCTCAGTTCTCAGGGTGCTGGGTGCTCAGTTCTCGGGGTGCTGGGTGTTCAGTGCTCAGGGTGATCAGTGCTCAGTACTCAGGGTGCTGGGTGCTCAGTTCTCAGGGTGCTGGGTACTCAGTCCTCAGGGTGCTGGGTGCTCAGTGCTCAGTACTCAGGGTGCTCAGTACTCAGGGTGCCGGGTGCTCAGTGCTCGGTGTGCTGGCTGCTCAGTACTCAGTGTGCTGGGTGCTCAGTACTCGGGGTGCTGGGTGCTCAGTACTCAGGGTGCTGGGTGCTCAGTGCTCGGGGTGCTGGGTGCTCAGTGCTCAGGTTGATCGGTGCTCAGTGCTCAGGGTGCTGGGTGCTCAGTCCTCAGGGTGCTCAGTGCTCAGGGTGCTGGGTGCTCAGTGCTCGGGGTGCTCGGTGCTCAGTACTCAGGGTGCTGAGTGCTCAGTTCTCACGGTGCTGGGTGCTCAGTACTCAGGGTGCTGGGTGCTCAGTACTCAGGGTGCTGGGTGCTCAGTGCTCAGGGTGCTGGGTGCTCAGTGCTCAGGGTGCTGGGTGCTCAGTGCTCGGGGTGCTGGGTGCTCAGTGCTCGGGGTGCTGGGTGCTCAGTGCTCAGTGCTCAGGGTGCTGGGTGCTCAGTGCTCAGGGTGCTGGTTGCTCAGTACTCAGGGTGCTGGGTGCTCAGTACTCAGTTTGCTGGGTGCTCAGTGCTCAGGGTGCTGGGTGCTCAGTACTCAGGGTGCTGGGTGCTCAGTACTCAGGGTGCTGGGTGCTCAGTACTCAGGGTGCTGGGTGCTCAGTGCTCGGGGTGCTGCGTGCTCAGTGCTCAGGGTGCTGGGTGCTCAATACTCAGGGTGCTGGGTGCTCAGTGCTCGGGGTGCTCGGTGCTCAGTACTCAAGGTGCTGGGTGCTCAGTGCTCAGGGTGCTGGGTGCTCAGTACCTCGGGGTGCTCCGTGCTCAGTGATCAGGGTGCTGGGTGCTCAGTACTCAGGGTGCTCGGTGCTCAGTACTCAGGGTGCTGGGTGCTCAGTCCTCGGGGTGCTGGGTTCTCAGTGCTGAGTACTCAGGGTGCTGGGTGCTGAGTGCTCAGGGTGCTGGGTGCTCAGTATTCAGGGTGCTCAGTGCTCAGTACTCGGGGTGCTTGGTGCTCAGTACTCAAGGTGCTCAGTGCTCAGTACTCGGGGTGCTGGGTGCTCAGTGCTCAGGGTGCTCAGTGCTCAGTGCTCGGGGTGCTGGGTGCTCAGTGCTCGGGGCGCTGGGTGCTCAGTGCTCGGGGTGCTGGGTGCTCAGTATTCGGGGTGCTGGGTGCTCAGTGCTCAGGGTGCTCAGTGCTCAGTACTCAGTGCTCAGGGTGCTCAGTGCTCAGTGCTCAGGGTGCTGGGTGTTCAGTACTCAGGGTGCTGGGTGCTCAGTACTCAGGTTGCTGGGTGCTCAGTGCTCAGGGTGCTGGGTGCTTAGTACTCTGGGTGTTGGGTGCTCAGTACTCAGGGTGCTGGGTGCTCAGTGCTCGGGGTGCTGAGTGCTCAGTGCTCAGGGTGCTGGGTGCTCAGTGCTCAGGGTGCTGGGTGCTCAGTACTCAGGGTGCTGGGTGCTTAGTGCTCGAGGTGCTCGGTGCTCAGTACTCAAGGTGCTGGGTGCTCAGTCCTCGGGGTGCTCCGTGCTCACGGTGCTGGTTGCTCAGTGCTCGGGGTGCTGGGTGCTCAGTACTCAGCGTGCTGGGTGCTCAGTACTCAGGGTGCTGGGTGCTCAGTGCTCAGGGTGCTGGGTGCTCAGTGCTCAGGGTGCAGGGTGCTCAGTGATCAGGGTGCTGGGTGCTCAGGACTCAGGGTGCTCAGTGCTCGAGGTGCACGGTGCTCAGTACTCAAGGTGCTGGGTGCTCAGTGCTCAGGGTGCTGGGTGCTCAGTCCTCGGGGTGCTCCGTGCTCAGGGTGCTGGGTGCTCAGTGCTCAGGGTGCTGGGTGCTCTGTGCTCAGTGCTCAGGGTGCTGGGTGTTCAGTACTCTGGGTGCTGGTTGCTCAGTACTCAGGGTGCTGGGTGCTCAGTGCTCAGGGTGCTGGGTGCTCAGTGCTCAGGGTGCTGGGTGCTCAGTACTCAGGGTGCTGGGTGCTCAGTACTCAGGGTGCTCGGTGCTCAGTACTCAGGGTGCTGGGTGCTCAGTGCCCAGGGTGCTGGGTGCTCAGTACTCAGGGTGCTGGGTGCTCAGTACTCAGGGTGCTGGGTGCTCAGTGCTCAGGGTGCTGGATGCTCAGTACTCAGGGTGCTGGGTGCTCAGTGCTCGGGGTGCTGGGTACTCTATTCTCAGGGTGCTGGGTGCTCAGTGCTCAGTACTCATGGTGCTCAGTACTCAGGGTGCCGGGTGCTCAGTGCTCGGGGAGCTGGGTGCTCAGTACTCAGGGTGCTGGGTGCTCAGTACTCGGGGTGCTGGGTGCTCAGTACTCAGGGTGCTGGGTGCTCAGTGCTCGGGGTGCTGGGTGCTCAGTGCTCATTGTGATCGGTGCTCAGTGCTCAGGGTGCTGGGTGCTCAGTCCTCAGGGTGCTCAGTGCTCAGGGTGCTGGGTGCTCAGTGCTCGGGGTGCTCGGTGCTCAGTACTCAGGGTGCTGAGTGCTCAGTTCTCACGGTGCTGGGTGCTCAGTACTCAGGGTGCTGGGTGCTCAGTACTCAGGGTGCTGGATGCTCAGTGCACAGGGTGCTGGGTGCTCAGTGCTCGGGGTGCTGGGTGCTCAGTGCTCAGTACTCAGGGTGCTGGGTGCTCAGTGCTCGGGGTGCTGGGTGCTCAGTACACAGCGTGCTGGGTGCTCAGTACTCAGGGTGCTGGGTGCTCAGTGCTCAGGGTGCTGGGTGCTCAGTGCTCAGTGTGCTGGGTGCTCAGTGCTCGGGGAGCTCGGTGCTCAGTACTCAGGGTGCTGGGTGCTCTGTACTCAGTGCTTGGGGTCCTGGGTGCTCCGTGCTCGGGGTGCTGGTTGCTCAGTGCTCAGTACTCAGGGTGCTGGGTGCTCAGTGCTCGGGGTGCTGGGTGCTCAGTACTCAGCGTGCTGGGTGCTCAGTACTCAGGGTGCTGGGTGCTCAGTACTCAGGGTGCTGGGTGCTCAGTACTCAGGGTGCTGGGTGCTCAGTGCACAGGGTGCTGGGTGCTCAGTGCTCAGGGTGCTGGGTGCTCAGTGCTCGGGGTGCTGGGTGCTCAGTGCTCGGGGTGCTGGGTGCTCAGCGCTCAGTGCTCAGGGTGCTGGGTGCTCAGTGCTCAGGGTGCTGGTTGCTCAGTACTCAGGGTGCTGGGTGCTCAGTACTCAGGGTGCTGGGTGCTCAGTGCTCAGGGTGCTGGGTGCTCAGTACTCAGGGTGCTGGGTGCTCAGTGCTCGGGGTGCTGGGTGCTCAGTGATCGGGGTGCTGGTTGCTCAGTACTCAGGGTGCTGGGTGCTCAGTACTCAGGGTCCTGGGTGCTCAGTACTCAGGGTGCTGGGTGCTCAGTGCTCAGGGTGCTGGGTGCTCAGTGCTCAGGGTGCTGGGTGCTCAGTGCTCGGGGTGCTGGGTGCTCAGTGCTCGGGGTGCTGGGTGCTCAGTGCTCAGTGCTCAGGGTGCTGGGTGCTCAGTGCTCAGGGTGCTGGTTGCTCAGTACTCAGGGTGCTGGGTGCTCAGTACTCAGGGTGCTGGGTGCTCAGTGCTCAGGGTGCTGGGTGCTCAGTACTCAGGGTGCTGGGTGCTCAGTACTCAGGGTGCTGGGTGCTCAGTACTCAGGGTGCTGGGTGCTCAGTGCTCGGGGTGCTGCGTGCTCAGTGCTCAGGGTGCTGGGTGCTCAGTGCTCAGGGTGCTGGGTGCTCAATACTCAGGGTGCTGGGTGCTCAGTGCTCGGGGTGCTCGGTGCTCAGTACTCAAGGTGCTGGGTGCTCAGTGCTCAGGGTGCTGGGTGCTCAGTCCTCGGGGTGCTCCGTGCTCAGTGATCAGGGTGCTGGGTGCTCAGTACTCAGCGTGCTCGGTGCTCAGTACTCGGGGTGCTTGGTGCTCAGTACTCTGGGTGCTCAGTGCTCAGTACTCGGGGTGCTGGGTGCTCAGTGCTCAGGGTGCTCAGTGCTCAGTGCTCGGGGTGCTGGGTGCTCAGTGCTCGGGGCGCTGGGTGCACAGTGCTCGGGGTGCTGGGTGCTCAGTACTCGGGGTGCTGGGTGCTCAGTGCTCAGGGTGCTCAGTGCTCAGTACTCAGTGCTCAGTGTGCTCAGTGCTCAGTGCTCAGGGTGCTGGGTGTTCAGTACTCAGGGTGCTGGGTGCTCAGTACTCAGGTTGCTGGGTGCTCAGTGCTCAGGGTGCTGCTCAGTGCACAGGGTGCTGGGTGCTCAGTGCTCGGGGTGCTGGGTGCTCAGTGCTCAGTACTCAGGGTGCTGGGTGCTCAGTGCTCGGGGTGCTGGGTGCTCAGTACTCAGCGTGCTGGGTGCTCAGTGCTCGGGGAGCTCGGTGCTCAGTACTCAGGGTGCTGGGTGCTCAGTACTCAGTGCTTGGGGTCCTGGGTGCTCCATGCTCGGGGTGCTTGTTGCTCAGTGCTCAGTACTCAGGGTGCTGGGTGCTCAGTACTCAGGGTGCTGGGTGCTCAGTGCTCGGGGTGCTGCGTGCTCAGTGCTCAGGGTGCTGGGTGCTCAGTGCTCAGGGTGCTGGGTGCTCAATACTCAGGGTGCTGGGTGCTCAGTGCTCAGGGTGATCGGTGCTCAGAACTCAGGGTGCTCAGTACTCAGGTTGCTGGGTGCTCAGGGCTCGGGGTGCTGGGAGCTCTGTACTCAGGGTGCTGGGTGCTGAGTGCTCAGGGTGCTGGGTGCTCAGTATTCGGGGTGCTCGGTGCTCAGTACTCAGGGTGCTGGGTGTTCAGTACTCAGGGTGCTGAGTGCTCAGTACTCAGGGTGCTCGCTGCTCA
Source organism: Microtus oregoni (assembly GCF_018167655.1). NCBI lineage: Eukaryota > Metazoa > Chordata > Mammalia > Rodentia > Cricetidae > Microtus > Microtus oregoni. The sequence goes on along the minus strand of NW_024544083.1, from coordinate 64,399 downwards.
GTACCCAGGGTGCTGGGTGCTCGGTGCTCAGGGTGCTGGGTGCTCAGTGCTCTGGGTGCTTGGTGCTCAGTGCTCAGGGTGCTGGGTGCTCAGTGCTCAGGGTGCTGGGTGCTCAGTGATCGGGGTGATGGGTGCTCAGTGCTCAGGGTCCAGGGTGCTCAGTACTCAGGGTGCTGTGTGCTTAGTACTCAGGGTGCTCAGTGCTCAGTACACAGGGTGCTGGGTGCTCAGTGCTCGGGTTGCTGGGTGCTCAGTGCTCAGTACTCAGGGTGCTGGGTGCTCAGTGCTCGGGGTGCTGGGTGCTCAGTACTCATCGTGCTGGGTGCTCAGTACTCAGGGTGCTGGGTGCTCAGTGCTCAGGGTGCTGGGTGCTCAGTGCTCAGTGTGCTGGGTGCTCAGTGCTCGGGGAGCTCGGTGCTCAGTACTCAGGGTGCTGGGTGCTCAGTACTCAGTGCTTGGGGTCCTGGGTGCTCCGTGCTCGGGGTGCTGGTTGCTCAGTGCTCTGGGTGCTTAGTGCTCAGTACTCAGGGTGCTGGGTGCTCAGTACTCAGGGTGCTGGGTGCTCATTCTCGGGGTGCTGGGTGCTCAGTGCTCAGAGTGCTGGGTGCACAGTACTCAGGGTGCTGGGGGCTCAGTACTCAGGGTGCTTTGTGCTCAGTACTCAGGGTGCTCGGTTCTCAGTACTCAGGGTGCTGGGTGCTCATTCTCGGGGTGCTGGGTGCTCTGTACTCAGGGTGCTGGGGGCTCAGTACTCAGTGTGCTGGGTGCTCAGTGCTCGGGGTGCTCGGTGCTCTGTGCTCAGGATGTTCGGTGCTCAGTACTTTTGGTGCTGGGTGCTAAGTACTCAGGGTGCTGGGTGCTCAGTGCTCGGGTTGCTCAGTACTCATGGTGCTGGGTGCTCAGTACTCAGGGTGCTGGGTGCTCAGTGCTCGGGGTGCTGGGTGCTCAGTACTCAGGGTGCTGCGTGCTCAGTGCACAGGATGCTGGGTGCTCAGTACTCAGGGTGATGTGTGATCTGTACTCAGGGTGCTCAGTGCTCGGGGAGCTCGGTGCTCAGTACTCAGGGTGCTGGGTGCTCAGTACTCAGTGCTCGGTGTCCTGGGTGCTCAGCGCTCTGGGTGCTTAGTGCACAGTACTCAGGGTGCTGGGTGCTCAGTATTCAGGGTGCTCAGTGCTCGGGTTGCTGGGTGCTCAGTACTCAGGGTGCTGGGCGCTCAGTACTCAGGTTGCTGAGTGCTCATTCTCGGGGTGCTGGGTGCTCAGTTCTCGGGGTGCTGGGTGCTCAGTACTCTTGGTGCTGGGTGCTCAGTACTCAGGGTGCTGGGTGCTCAGTACTCAGGGTGCTCGGTTCTCAGTACTCAGGGTGCTGGGTGCCCATTCTCGGGGTGCTGGGTGCTCAGTGCTCGGGGTGCTGGGTGCTCAGTGCTCAGGGTCCTCGGTGCTCAGTACTCAGGGTGCTCAGTACTCAGCGTGCTTTGTGCTCAGTGCTCAGGTTGCTGGGTACTCAGTACTCAGGGTGGTGGGTGCTCAGTGCTCGGGGAGCTCGGTGCTCAGTACTCAGGGTGCTGGGTGCTCAGTACTCAGTGCTCGGGGTCCTGGGTGCTCCGTGCTCGGGGTGCTGGTTGCTCAGTGCTCTGGGTGCTTAGTGCTCAGTACTCAGGGTGCTGGGTGCTCAGTACTCAGGGTGCTGTGTGCTCATTCTCGGGGTGCTGGGTGCTCAGTGATCGGGGTGCTGGGTGCTCAGTATTCAGGGTGCTGGGGGCTCAGTACTCAGGGTGCTGGGTGCTCAGTGGTCGGGGTGCTCCGTGCTCAGGGTGCTGGGTGCTCAGTGCTCAGGGTGATCGGTGCTCAGTGCTCAGGGTGCTGGGTGCTCAGTGCTCGGGGTGCTGGGTGCTCAGTGCTCAGGGTGATCGGTGCTCAGTGCTCGGGGTGCTGGGTGCTCAGTGCTCAGGGTGATCGGTGCTCAGTGCTCAGAGTGCTGGGTGCTCAGTCCTCAGGGTGCTCAGTGCTCAGGGTGCTGGTTGCTCAGTGCTCGGGGTGCTCGGTGCTCAGTACTCAGGGTGCTGAGTGCTCAGTTCTCACGGTGCTGGGTGCTCAGTACTCAGGGTGCTGGGTGCTCAGTACTCAGGGTGCTGGGTGCTCAGTGCTCAGAGTGCTGGGTGCTCAGTGCTCAGGGTGCTGGGTGCTCAGTGCTCGGGGTGCTGTGTGCTCAGTGCTCGGGGAGCTGGGTGCTCAGTGCTCAGTGCTCAGGGTGCTGGGTGCTCAGGGCTCAGGGTGCTGGTTGCTCAGTACTCAGGGTGCTGGGTGCTCAGTACTCAGGGTGCTGGGTGCTCAGTGCTCAGGGTGCTGGGTGCTCAGTACTCAGGGTGCTGGGTGCTCAGTACTCAGGGTGCTGGGTGCTCATTTCTCAGGGTGCTGGGTGCTCAGTGCTCGGGGTGCTGCGTGCTCAGTGCTCAGGGTGCTTTGTGCTCAGTGCTCAGGGTGCTGGGTGCTCAATACTCAGGGTGCTGGGTGTTCAGTGCTCGGGGTGCTCGGTGCTCAGTACTCAAGGTGCTGGGTGCTCAGTGCTCAGGGTGCTGGGTGCTCAGTCCGCAGGGTGCTCCGTGCTCAGTGATCAGGGTGCTTGGTGCTCAGTACTCAGGGTGCTGGGTGCTCAGTGCTCGGGGTGCTATGTTCTCAGTGCTCAGTACTCAGGGTGCTCAGTGCTCAGTACTCAGTGCTCAGGGTGCTCAGTGCTCAGTGCTCAGGGTGCTGGGTGTTCAGTACTCAGGGTGCTGGGTGCTCAGTACACAGGTTGCTGGGTGCTCAGTGCTCAGGGTGCTGGGTGCTCAGTACTCTGGGTGTTGGGTGCTCAGTACTCAGGGTGCTGGGTGCTCAGTGCTCGGGGTGCTGGGTGCTCAGTGCTCAGGGTGCTGGGTGCTCAGTGATCAGTGTGCTGGGTGCTCAGTACTCAGGGCGCTGGGTGCTTAGTGCTCGAGGTGCTCGGTGCTCAGTACTCAAGGTGCTGGGTGCTCAGTCCTCGGGGTGCACCGTGCTCAGGGTGCTTGTTGCTCAGTGCTCGAGGTGCTGGGTGCTCAGTGCTCAGGGTGCTGGGTGCTCAGTGATCGGGGTGATGGGTGCTCAGTGCTCAGGGTCCAGGGTGCTCAGTACTCAGGGTGCTGGGTGCTTAGTACTCAGGGTGCTCAGTGCTCAGTACACAGGGTGCTGGGTGCTCAGTGCTCGGGTTGCTGGGTGCTCAGTGCTCAGTACTCAGGGTGCTGGGTGCTCAGTGCTCGGGGTGCTGGGTGCTCAGTACTCATCGTGCTGGGTGCTCAGTACTCAGGGTGCTGGGTGCTCAGTGCTCAGGGTGCTGGGTGCTCAGTGCTCAGTGTGCTGGGTGCTCAGTGCTCGGGGAGCTCGGTGCTCAGTACTCAGGGTGCTGGGTGCTCAGTACTCAGTGCTTGGGGTCCTGGGTGCTCCGTGCTCGGGGTGCTGGTTGCTCAGTGCTCTGGGTGCTTAGTGCTCAGTACTCAGGGTGCTGGGTGCTCAGTACTCAGGGTGCTGGGTGCTCATTCTCGGGGTGCTGGGTGCTCAGTGCTCAGAGTGCTGGGTGCTCAGTACTCAGGGTGCTGGGGGCTCAGTACTCAGGGTGCTTTGTGCTCAGTACTCAGGGTGCTCGGTTCTCAGTACTCAGGGTGCTGCGTGCTCATTCTCGGGGTGCTGGGTGCTCTGTACTCAGGGTGCTGGGGGCTCAGTACTCAGTGTGCTGGGTGCTCAGTGCTCGGGGTGCTCGGTGCTCTGTGCTCAGGATGTTCGGTGCTCAGTACTTTTGGTGCTGGGTGCTAAGTACTCAGGGTGCTGGGTGCTCAGTGCTCGGGTTGCTCAGTACTCATGGTGCTGGGTGCTCAGTACTCAGGGTGCTGGGTGCTCAGTGCTCGGGGTGCTGGGTGCTCAGTACTCAGGGTGCTGCGTGCTCAGTGCACAGGATGCTGGGTGCTCAGTACTCAGGGTGATGTGTGCTCTGTACTCAGGGTGCTCAGTGCTCGGGGAGCTCGGTGCTCAGTACTCAGGGTGCTGGGTGCTCAGTACTCAGTGCTCGGTGTCCTGGGTGCTCAGCGCTCTGGGTGCTTAGTGCACAGTACTCAGGGTGCTGGGTGCTCAGTATTCAGGGTGCTCAGTGCTCGGGTTGCTGGGTGCTCAGTACTCAGGGTGCTGGGCGCTCAGTACTCAGGTTGCTGAGTGCTCATTCTCGGGGTGCTGGGTGCTCAGTTCTCGGGGTGCTGGGTGCTCAGTACTCTTGGAGCTGGGTGCTCAGTACTCAGGGTGCTGGGTGCTCAGTACTCAGGGTGCTCGGTTCTCAGTACTCAGGGTGCTGGGTGCCCATTCTCGGGGTGCTGGGTGCTCAGTGCTCGGGGTGCTGGGTGCTCAGTGCTCAGGGTCCTCGGTGCTCAGTACTCAGGGTGCTCAGTACTCAGCGTGCTTTGTGCTCAGTGCTCAGGTTGCTGGGTACTCAGTACTCAGGGTGGTGGGTGCTCAGTGCTCGGGGAGCTCGGTGCTCAGTACTCAGGGTGCTGGGTGCTCAGTACTCAGTGCTCGGGGTCCTGGGTGCTCCGTGCTCGGGGTGCTGGTTGCTCAGTGCTCTGGGTGCTTAGTGCTCAGTACTCAGGGTGCTGGGTGCTCAGTACTCAGGGTGCTGTGTGCTCATTCTCGGGGTGCTGGGTGCTCAGTGATCGGGGTGCTGGGTGCTCAGTATTCAGGGTGCTGGGGGCTCAGTACTCAGGGTGCTGGGTGCTCAGTGGTCGGGGTGCTCCGTGCTCAGGGTGCTGGGTGCTCAGTGCTCAGGGTGATCGGTGCTCAGTGCTCAGGGTGCTGGGTGCTCAGTGCTCGGGGTGCTGGGTGCTCAGTGCTCAGGGTGATCGGTGCTCAGTGCTCGGGGTGCTGGGTGCTCAGTGCTCAGGGTGATCGGTGCTCAGTGCTCAGAGTGCTGGGTGCTCAGTCCTCAGGGTGCTCAGTGCTCAGGGTGCTGGTTGCTCAGTGCTCGGGGTGCTCGGTGCTCAGTACTCAGGGTGCTGAGTGCTCAGTTCTCACGGTGCTGGGTGCTCAGTACTCAGGTTGCTGGGTGCTCAGTACTCAGGGTGCTGGGTGCTCAGTGCTCAGAGTGCTGGGTGCTCAGTGCTCAGGGTGCTGGGTGCTCAGTGCTCGGGGTGCTGTGTGCTCAGTGCTCGGGGAGCTGGGTGCTCAGTGCTCAGTGCTCAGGGTGCTGGGTGCTCAGTGCTCAGGGTGCTGGTTGCTCAGTACTCAGGGTGCTGGGTGCTCAGTACTCAGGGTGCTGGGTGCTCAGTGCTCAGGGTGCTGGGTGCTCAGTACTCAGGGTGCTGGGTGCTCAGTACTCAGGGTGCTGGGTGCTCATTTCTCAGGGTGCTGGGTGCTCAGTGCTCGGGGTGCTGCGTGCTCAGTGCTCAGGGTGCTTTGTGCTCAGTGCTCAGGGTGCTGGGTGCTCAATACTCAGGGTGCTGGGTGTTCAGTGCTCGGGGTGCTCGGTGCTCAGTACTCAAGGTGCTGGGTGCTCAGTGCTCAGGGAGCTGGGTGCTCAGTCCGCAGGGTGCTCCGTGCTCAGTGATCAGGGTGCTTGGTGCTCAGTACTCAGGGTGCTGGGTGCTCAGTGCTCGGGGTGCTGGGTTCTCAGTGCTCAGTACTCAGGGTGCTCAGTGCTCAGTACTCAGTGCTCAGGGTGCTCAGTGCTCAGTGCTCAGGGTGCTGGGTGTTCAGTACTCAGGGTGCTGGGTGCTCAGTACACAGGTTGCTGGGTGCTCAGTGCTCAGGGTGCTGGGTGCTCAGTACTCTGGGTGTTGTGTGCTCAGTACTCAGGGTGCTGGGTGCTCAGTGCTCGGGGTGCTGGGTGCTCAGTGCTCAGGGTGCTGGGTGCTCAGTGCTCAGTGTGCTGGGTGCTCAGTACTCAGGGCGCTGGGTGCTTAGTGCTCGAGGTGCTCGGTGCTCAGTACTCAAGGTGCTGGGTGCTCAGTCCTCGGGGTGCACCGTGCTCAGGGTGCTGGTTGCTCAGTGCTCGAGGTGCTGGGTGCTCAGTACTCAGCGTGCTGGGTGCTCAGTACTCAGGGTGCTGGGTGCTCAGTGCTCAGGGTGCTGGGTGCTCAGTGCTCAGGGTGCAGGGTGCTCAGTGATAGGGGTGCTGGGTGCTCAGTACTCAGGGTGCTCAGTGCTCGAGGTGCTCGGTGCTCAGTACTCAAGGTGATGGGTGCTCAGTGCTCAGGGTGCTGGGTGCTCAGTCCTCGGGGTGCTCCATGCTCAGGGTGCTGGTTGCTCAGTGCTCAGGGTGCTTAGTGCTCAGTACTCAGGGTGCTGGGTGCTCAGTACTCAGGGTGCTGTGTGCTCATTCTCGGGGTGCTGGGTGCTCAGTGATCGGGGTGCTGGGTGCTCAGTATTCAGGGTGCTGGGGGCTCAGTACTCAGGGTGCTGGGTCCTCAGTGGTCGGGGTGCTGGGTGCTCAGTATTCAGGGTGCTGGGGGCTCAGTACTCAGGGTGCTGGGTGCTCAGTGGTCGGGGTGCTCCGTGCTCAGGGTGCTGGGTGCTCAGTGCTCAGGGTGATCGGTGCTCAGTGCTCAGGGTGCTGGGTGCTCAGTGCTCGGGGTGCTGGGTGCTCAGTGCTCAGGGTGATCGGTGCTCAGTGCTCGGTGTGCTGGGTGCTCAGTGCTCAGGGTGATCGGTGCTCAGTGCTCAGGGTGCTGGGTGCTCAGTCCTCAGGGTGCTCAGTGCTCAGGGTGCTGGGTGCTCAGTGCTCGGGGTGCTCGGTGCTCAGTACTCAGGGTGCTGAGTGCTCAGTTCTCACGGTGCTGGGTGCTCAGTACTCAGGGTGCTGGGTGCTCAGTCCTCAGGGTGCTGGGTGCTCAGTGCTCAGGGTGCTGGGTGCTCAGTGCTCAGGGTGCTGGGTGCTCAGTGCTCGGGGTGCTGTGTGCTCAGTGCTCGGGGAGCTGGGTGCTCAGTGCTCAGTGCTCAGGGTGCTGGGTGCTCAGTGCACAGGGTGCTGGTTGCTCAGTACTCAGGGTGCTGGGTGCTCAGTACTCAGGGTGCTGGGTGCTCAGTGCTCAGGGTGCTGGGTGCTCAGTACTCAGGGTGCTGGGTGCTCAGTACTCAGGGTGCTGGGTGCTCCTTACTCAGGGTGCTGGGTGCTCAGTGCTCGGGGTGCTGCGTGCTCAGTGCTCAGGGTGCTTTGTGCTCAGTGCTCAGGGTGCTGGGTGCTCAATACTCAGGGTGCTGGGTGTTCAGTGCTCGGGGTGCTCGGTGCTCAGTACTCAAGGTGCTGGGTGCTCAGTGCTCAGGGTGCTGGGTGCTCAGTCCGCAGGGTGCTCCGTGCTCAGTGATCAGGGTGCTTGGTGCTCAGTACTCAGGGTGCTGGGTGCACAGTGCTCGGGGTGCTGGGTTCTCAGTGCTCAGTACTCAGGGTGCTCAGTGCTCAGTACTCAGTGCTCAGGGTGCTCAGTGCTCAGTGCTCAGGGTGCTGGGTGTTCAGTACTCAGGGTGCTGGGTGCTCAGTACTCAGGTTGCTGGGTGCTCAGTGCTCAGGGTGCTGGGTGCTCAGTACTCTGGGTGTTGGGTGCTCAGTACTCAGGGTGCTGGGTGCTCAGTGCTCGGGGTGCTGGGTGCTCAGTGCTCAGGGTGCTGGGTGCTCAGTGCTCAGTGTGCTGGGTGCTCAGTACTCAGGGTGCTGGGTGCTTAGTGCTCGAGGTGCTCGGTGCTCAGTACTCAAGTTGCTGGGTGCTCAGTCCTCGGGGTGCACCGTGCTCAGGGTGCTGGTTGCTCAGTGCTCGAGGTGCTGGGTGCTCAGTACTCAGCGTGCTGGGTGCTCAGTACTCAGGGTGCTGGGTGCTCAGTGCTCAGGGTGCTGGGTGCTCAGTGCTCAGGGTGCTGGGTGCTCAGTGATAGGGGTGCTGGGTGCTCAGTACTCAGGGTGCTCAGTGCTCGAGGTGCTCGGTGCTCAGTACTCAAGGTGCTGGGTGCTCAGTGCTCAGGGTGCTGGGTGCTCAGTCCTCGGGGTGCTCCATGCTCAGGGTGCTGGTTGCTCAGTGCTCAGGGTGCTGGGTGCTCAGTGCTCAGTGCTCAGGGTGCTGGGTGTTCAGTACTCAGCGTGCTGGGTGCTCAGTACTCAGGGTGCTGGGTGCTCAGTGCTCAGGGTGCTGGGTGCTCAGTGCTCAGGGTGCTGGGTGCTCAGTACTCAAGGTGCTGGGTGCTCAGTATTCAGGGTGCTCGGTTCTCGGTACTCAGGGTGCTGGGTGCCCATTCTCGGGGTGCTGGGTGCTCAGTGCTCGGGGTGCTGGGTGCTCAGTGCTCAGGGTCCTCGGTGCTCAGTACTCAGGGTGCTCAGTACTCAGCGTGCTTTGTGCTCAGTGCTCAGGTTGCTGGGTACTCAGTACTCAGGGTGGTGGGTGCTCAGTGCTCGGGGAGCTCGGTGCTCAGTACTCAGGGTGCTGGGTGCTCAGTACTCAGTGCTCGGGGTCCTGGGTGCTCCGTGCTCGGGGTGCTGGTTGCTCAGTGCTCTGGGTGCTTAGTGCTCAGTACTCAGGGTGCTGGGTGCTCAGTACTCAGGGTGCTGTGTGCTCATTCTCGGGGTGCTGGGTGCTCAGTGATCGGGGTGCTGGGTGCTCAGTATTCAGGGTGCTGGGGGCTCAGTACTCAGGGTGCTGGGTGCTCAGTGGTCGGGGTGCTCCGTGCTCAGGGTGCTGGGTGCTCAGTGCTCGGGGTGCTGGGTGCTCAGTGCTCAGGGTGATCGGTGCTCAGTGCTCAGGGTGCTGGGTGCTCAGTCCTCAGGGTGCTCAGTGCTCAGGGTGCTGGGTGCTCAGTGCTCAGGGTGCTCGGTGCTCAGTACTCAGGGTGCTGAGTGCTCAGTTCTCACGGTGCTGGGTGCTCAGTACTCAGGGTGCTGGGTGCTCAGTACTCAGGGTGCTGGGTGCACAGTGCTCAGGGTGCTGGGTGCTCAGTGCTCAGGGTGCTGGGTGCTCAGTGCTCGGGGTGCTGGGTGCTCAGTGCTCGGGGTGCTGGGTGCTCAGTGCTCAGTGCTCAGGGTGCTGGGTGCTCAGTGCTCAGGGTGCTGGTTGCTCAGTACTAAGGGTGCTCGGTGCTCAGTACTCAGTGTGCTGGGTGCTCAGTGCTCAGGGTGCTGGGTGCTCAGTACTCAGGGTGCTGGGTGCACAGTACTCAGGGTGCTGGGTGCTCAGTACTCAGGGTGCTGGGTGCTCAGTGCTCGATTTGCTGCGTGCTCAGTGCTCAGGGTGCTGGGTGCTCAGTGCTCAGGGTGCTGGGTGCTCAATACTCAGGGTGCTGGGTGCTCAGTGCTCAGGGTGATCGGTGCTCAGTACTCAGGGTGCTCAGTACTCAAGGTGCTGGGTGCTCAGTGCTCGGGGTACTGGGAGCTCAGTACTCAGGGTGCTGGGTGCTCAGTGCTCGGGGTGCTGAGTGCTGAGTTCTCAGGGTGCTGGGTGCTCAGTACTCGGGGTGCTCGGTGCTCAGTACTCAGGGTGCTGGGTGCTCAGTACTCAGGGTGCTGGGTGCTCAGTACTCAGGGTGCTGGGTGCTCAGTACTCAGGGTGCTGGGTGCTCAGTGCGCAGGGTGCTGGGTGCTCAGTGCTCTGGGTGCTGGGTGCTCAGTGCTCAGGGTGCTGGGTGCTCAGTGCTCAGGGTGCTGGGTGCTCAGTGCTCGGGGTGCTTGCTGCTCAGTACTCTTGGTGCTGGGTGCTCAGTACTCAGGGTGCTGGGTGCTCAGTACACAGGGTGCTCGGTTCTCAGTACTCAGGGTGCTGGGTGCCCATTCTCGGGGTGCTGGGTGCTCAGTGCTCGGGGTGCTGGGTGCTCAGTGCTCAGGGTCCTCGGTGCTCAGTACTCAGGGTGCTCAGTACTCAGCGTGCTTTGAGCTCAGTGCTCAGGTTGCTGGGTGCTCAGTACTCAGGGTGGTGGGTGCTCAGTGCTCGGGGAGCTCGGTGCTCAGTACTCAGGGTGCTGGGTGCTCAGTACTCAGTGCTCGGGGTCCTGGGTGCTCCGTGCTCGGGGTGCTGGTTGCTCAGTGCTCTGGGTGCTTAGTGCTCAGTACTCAGGGTGCTGGCTGCTCAGTACTCAGGGTGCTGTGTGCTCATTCTCGGGGTGCTGGGTGCTCAGTGATCGGGGTGCTGGGTGCTCAGTACTCAGGGTGCTGGGGGCTCAGTACTCAGGGTGCTGGGTTCTCAGTACTCAGGGTGCTCGGTTCTCAGTACTCAGGGTGCTGGGTGCTCATTCTCGGGGTGCTGGGTGCTCAGTGCTCGGGGTGCTGGGTGCTCAGTACTCAGGGTGCAGGGGGCTCAGTACTCAGGGTGCTGGGTGCTCAGTGGTCGGGGTGCTCCGTGCTCAGGGTGCTGGGTGCTCAGTGCTCAGGGTGCTGGGTGCTCAGTGCTCGGGGTGCTGGGTCCTCAGTGCTCAGGGTGATCGGTGCTCAGTGCTCAGGGTGCTGGGTGCTCAGTCCTCAGTGTGCTCAGTGCTCAGGGTGCTGGGTGCTCAGTGCTCGGGGTGCTCGGTGCTCAGTACTCAGGGTGCTGAGTGCTCAGTTCTCACGGTGCTGGGTGCTCAGTACTCAGGGTGCTGGGTGCTCAGTACTCAGGGTGCTGGGTGCCAGTGCTCAGGGTGCTGGGTGCTCAGTGCTCAGGGTGTTGGGTGCTCAGTGCTCGGGGTGCTGGGTGCTCAGTGCTCGGGGTGCTGGGTGCTCAGTGCTCAGTGCTCAGGGTGCTGGGTTCTCAGTGCTCAGGGTGCTGGTTGCTCAGTACTCAGGGTGCTGGGTGCTCAGTACTCAGGGTGCTGGGTGCTCAGTACTCTGGGTGCTGGGTGCTGAGTACTCAGGGTGCTGGGTGCTCAGTGATCAGGGTGCTTGGTGCTCAGTACTCAGGGTGCTCGGTGCTCAGTACTCAGGGTGCTGGGTGCTCAGTGCTCGGGGTGCTGGGTTCTCAGTGCTCAGTACTCAGGGTGCTGGGTGCTCAGTGCTCAGGATGCTGGGTGCTCAGTATTCAGGGTGCTCAGTGCTCAGTACTCGGGGTGCTTGGTGCTCAGTACTCAGGGTGCTGGGTGCTCAGTACTCGGGGTGCTGGGTGCTCAGTGCTCAGGGTGCTCAGTGCTCAGTGCTCGGGGTGCTGGGTGCTCAGTGCTCGGGGCGCTGGGTGCTCAGTGCTCGGGGTGCTGGGTGCTCAGTACTCGGGGTGCTGGGTGCTCAGTGCTCAGGGTGCTCAGTGCTCAGTACTCAGTGCTCAGGGTGCTCAGTGCTCAGTGCTCAGGGTGCTGGGTGTTCAGTACTCAGGGTGCTGGGTGCTCAGTACTCAGGTTGCTGGGTGCTCAGTGCTCAGGGTGCTGGGTGCTCAGTACTCTGGGTGTTGGGTGCTCAGTACTCAGGGTGCTGGGTGCTCAGTGCTCGGGGTGCTGGGTGCTCAGTGCTCAGGGTGCTGGGTGCTCAGTGCTCAGGGTGCTGGGTGCTCAGTACTCAGGGTGCTGGGTGCTTAGTGCTGGAGGTGCTCGGTGCTCAGTACTCAAGGTGCTGGGTGCTCAGTCCTCGGGGTGCTCCGTGCTCAGGGTGCTGGTTGCTCAGTGCTCGAGGTGCTGGGTGCTCAGTACTCAGCGTGCTGGGTGCGCAGTGCTCAGGGTGCTGGGTGCTCAGTGCTCAGGGTGCAGGGTGCTCAGTGATAGGGGTGCTGGGTGCTCAGTACTCAGGGTGCTCAGTGCTCGAGGTGCTCGGTGCTCCTTACTCAAGGTGCTGGGTGCTCAGTGCTCAGGGTGCTGGGTGCTCAGTCCTCGGGGTGCTCCGTGCTCAGGGTGCTGGGTGCTCAGTGCTCAGGGTGCTGGGTGCTCAGTGCTCAGTGCTCAGGGTGCTGGGTGTTCAGTACTCAGGTTGCTGGGTGCTCAGTACTCAGGGTGCTGGGTGCTAAGTGCTCAGGGTGCAGGGTGCTCAGTGCTCAGGGTGCTGGGTGCTCAGTACTCAGGGTGCTGGGTGCTCAGTACTCAGGGGGCTCGGTGCTCAGTACTCAGGGTGCTGGGTGCTCAGTGCCCAGGGTGCTGGGTGCTCAGTACTCAGGGTGCTGGGTGCTCAGTACTCAGGGTGCTAGGTGCTCAGTGCTCAGGGTGCTGGCTGCTCAGTACTCAGGGTACTGGGTGCTCAGTGCTCGGGGTGCTGGGTGCTCAGTGCTCAGGGTGATCAGTGCTCAGTACTCAGGGTGCTGGGTGCTCAGTGCTCAGGGTGCTGGGTACTCAGTCCTCAGGGTGCTGGGTGCTCAGTTCTCAGTACTCAGGGTGCTCAGTACTCAGGGTGCCGGGTGCTCAGTGCTCGGGGTGCTGGGTGCTCAGTACTCAGGGTGCTGGGTGCTCAGTGCTCGGGGTGCTGGGTGCTCAGTGCTCAGGGTGATCGGTGCTCAGTGCTCAGTGTGCTGGGTGCTCAGTCCTCAGGGTGCTCAGTGCTCAGGGTGCTGGGTGCTCAGTGCTCAGGGTGCTCGGTGCTCAGTACTCAGGGTGCTGAGTGCTCAGTTCTCACGGTGCTGGGTGCTCAGTACTCAGGGTGCTGGGTGCTCAGTACTCAGGGTGCTGGGTGCTCAGTGCTCAGGGTGCTGGGTGCTCAGTACTCAGGGTGCAGGGGGCTCAGTACTCAGGGTGCTGGGTGCTCAGTGGTCGGGGTGCTCCGTGCTCAGGGTGCTGGGTGCTCAGTGCTCAGGGTGCTGGGTGCTCAGTGCTCGGGGTGCTGGGTGCTCAGTACTCAGGGTGCAGGGGGCTCAGTACTCAGGGTGCTGGGTGCTCAGTGGTCGGGGTGCTCCGTGCTCAGGGTGCTGGGTGCTCAGTGCTCAGGGTGCTGGGTGCTCAGTGCTCGGGGTGCTGGGTGCTCAGTGCTCAGGGTGATCGGTGCTCAGTGCTCAGGGTGCTGGGTGCTCAGTCCTCAGGGTGCTCAGTGCTCAGGGTGCTGGGTGCTCAGTGCTCGGGGTGCTCGGTGCTCAGTACTCAGGGTGCTGAGTGCTCAGTTCTCACGGTGCTGGGTGCTCAGTCCTCAGGGTGCTGGGTGCTCAGTACTCAGGGTGCTGGGTTCTCAGTGCTCAGGGTGCTGGGTGCTCAGTGCTCAGGGTGCTGGGTGCTCAGTGCTCGGGGTGCTGGGTGCTCAGTGCTCGGGGTGCTGGGTGCTCAGTGCTCAGTGCTCAGGGTGCTGGGTTCTCAGTGCTCAGGGTGCTGGTTGCTCAGTACTCAGGGTGCTGGGTGCTCAGTACTCAGGGTGCTGGGTGCTCAGTGCTCAGGGTGCTGGGTGCTGAGTACTCAGGGTGCTGGGTGCTCAGTGATCAGGGTGCTTGGTGCTCAGTACTCAGGGTGCTCGGTGCTCAGTACTCAGGGTGCTGGGTGCTCAGTGCTCGGGGTGCTGGGTTCTCAGTGCTCAGTACTCAGGGTGCAGGGTGCTCAGTGCTCAGGATGCTGGGTGCTCAGTATTCAGGGTGCTCAGTGCTCAGTACTCGGGGTGCTTGGTGCTCAGTACTCAGGGTGCTCAGTGCTCAGTACTCGGGGTGCTGGGTGCTCAGTGCTCAGAGTGCTGAGTGCTCAGTGCTCGGAGTGCTGGGTGCTCAGTGCTCGGGGCGCTGGGTGCTCAGTGCTCGGGGTGCTGGGTGCTCAGTACTCGGGGTGCTGGGTGCTCAGTGCTCAGGGTGCTCAGTGCTCAGTACTCAGTGCTCAGGGTGCTCAGTGCTCAGTGCTCAGGGTGCTGGGTGTTCAGTACTCAGGGTGCTGGGTGCTCAGTACTCAGGTTGCTGGGTGCTCAGTGCTCAGGGTGCTGGGTGGTCAGTACTCTGGGTGTTGGGTGCTCAGTACTCAGGGTGCTGGGTGCTCAGTGCTCGGGGTGCTGGGTGCTCAGTGCTCAGGGTGCTGGGTGCTCAGTGCTCAGGGTGCTGGGTGCTCAGTACTCAGGGTGCTGGGTGCTTAGTGCTCGAGGTGCTCGGTGCTCAGTACTCAAGGTGCTGGGTGCTCAGTCCTCGGGGTGCTCCGTGCTCAGGGTGCTGGTTGCTCAGTGCTCGAGGTGCTGGGTGCTCAGTACTCAGCGTGCTGGGTGCTCAGTACTCAGGGTGCTGGGTGCTCAGTGCTCAGGGTGCTGGGTGCTCAGTGCTCAGGGTGCAGGGTGCTCAGTGATAGGGGTGCTGGGTGCTCAGTACTCAGGGTGCTCAGTGCTCGAGGTGCTCGGTGCTCCTTACTCAAGGTGCTGGGTGCTCAGTGCTCAGGGTGCTGGGTGCTCAGTCCTCGGGGTGCTCCGTGCTCAGGGTGCTGGGTGCTCAGTGCTCAGGGTGCTGGGTGCTCAGTGCTCAGTGCTCAGGGTGCTGGGTGTTCAGTACTCAGGTTGCTGGGTGCTCAGTACTCAGGGTGCTGGGTGCTAAGTGCTCAGGGTGCAGGGTGCTCAGTGCTCAGGGTGCTGGGTGCTCAGTACTCAGGGTGCTGGGTGCTCAGTACTCAGGGTGCTCGGTGCTCAGTACTCAGGGTGCTGGGTGCTCAGTGCCCAGGGTGCTGGGTGCTCAGTACTCAGGGTGCTGGGTGCTCAGTACTCAGGGTGCTGGGTGCTCAGTGCTCAGGGTCCTGGCTGCTCAGTACTCAGGGTACTGGGTGCTCAGTGCTCGGGGTGCTGGGTGCTCAGTGCTCAGGGTGATCAGTGCTCAGTACTCAGGGTGCTGGGTGCTCAGTGCTCAGGGTGCTGGGTACTCAGTCCTCAGGGTGCTGGGTGCTCAGTTCTCAGTACTCAGGGTGCTCAGTACTCAGGGTGCCGGGTGCTCAGTGCTCGGGGTGCTGGGTGCTCAGTACTCAGGGTGCTGGGTGCTCAGTGCTCGGGGTGCTGGGTGCTCAGTGCTCAGGGTAATCGGTGCTCAGTGCTCAGTGTGCTGGGTGCTCAGTCCTCAGGGTGCTCAGTGCTCAGGGTGCTGGGTGCTCAGTGCTCGGGGTGCTCGGTGCTCAGTACTCAGGGTGCTGAGTGCTCAGTTCTCACGGTGCTGGGTGCTCAGTACTCAGGGTGCTGGGTGCTCAGTACTCAGGGTTCTGGGTGCTCAGTGCTCAGGGTGCTGGGTGCTCAGTGCTCAGGGTGCTTGGTGCTCAGTGCTCGGGGTGCTGGGTGCTCAGTGCTCGGGGAGCTGGGTGCTCAGTGCTCAGTGCTCAGGTTGCTGGGTGCTCAGTGCTCAGGGTGCTGGTTGCTCAGTACTCAGGGTGCTGGGTACTCAGTACTCAGGGTGCTGGGTGCTCAGTGCTCAGTGCTCAGGGTGCTGGGTTCTCAGTGCTCAGGGTGCTGGTTGCTCAGTACTCAGGGTGCTGGGTGCTCAGTACTCAGGGTGCTGGGTGCTCAGTACTCAGGGTGCTGGGTGCTGAGTACTCAGGGTGCTGGGTGCTCAGTGATCAGGGTGCTTGGTGCTCAGTACTCAGGGTGCTCGGTGCTCAGTACTCAGGGTGCTGGGTGCTCAGTGCTCGGGGTGCTGGGTTCTCAGTGCTCAGTACTCAGGGTGCTGGGTGCTCAGTGCTCAGGATGCTGGGTGCTCAGTATTCAGGGTGCTCAGTGCTCAGTACTCGGGGTGCTTGGTGCTCAGTACTCAGGGTGCTGGGTGCTCAGTACTCGGGGTGCTGGGTGCTCAGTGCTCAGGGTGCTCAGTGCTCAGTGCTCGGGGTGCTGGGTGCTCAGTGCTCGGGGCGCTGGGTGCTCAGTGCTCGGGGTGCTGGGTGCTCAGTACTCGGGGTGCTGGGTGCTCAGTGCTCAGGGTGCTCAGTGCTCAGTACTCAGTGCTCAGGGTGCTCAGTGCTCAGTGCTCAGGGTGCTGGGTGTTCAGTACTCAGGGTGCTGGGTGCTCAGTACTCAGGTTGCTGGGTGCTCAGTGCTCAGGGTGCTGGGTGCTCAGTACTCTGGGTGTTGGGTGCTCAGTACTCAGGGTGCTGGGTGCTCAGTGCTCGGGGTGCTGGGTGCTCAGTGCTCAGGGTGCTGGGTGCTCAGTGCTCAGGGTGCTGGGTGCTCAGTACTCAGGGTGCTGGGTGCTTAGTGCTGGAGGTGCTCGGTGCTCAGTACTCAAGGTGCTGGGTGCTCAGTCCTCGGGGTGCTCCGTGCTCAGGGTGCTGGTTGCTCAGTGCTCGAGGTGCTGGGTGCTCAGTACTCAGCGTGCTGGGTGCTCAGTGCTCAGGGTGCTGGGTGCTCAGTGCTCAGGGTGCAGGGTGCTCAGTGATAGGGGTGCTGGGTGCTCAGTACTCAGGGTGCTCAGTGCTCGAGGTGCTCGGTGCTCCTTACTCAAGGTGCTGGGTGCTCAGTGCTCAGGGTGCTGGGTGCTCAGTCCTCGGGGTGCTCCGTGCTCAGGGTGCTGGGTGCTCAGTGCTCAGGGTGCTGGGTGCTCAGTGCTCAGTGCTCAGGGTGCTGGGTGTTCAGTACTCAGGTTGCTGGGTGCTCAGTACTCAGGGTGCTGGGTGCTAAGTGCTCAGGGTGCAGGGTGCTCAGTGCTCAGGGTGCTGGGTGCTCAGTACTCAGGGTGCTGGGTGCTCAGTACTCAGGGGGCTCGGTGCTCAGTACTCAGGGTGCTGGGTGCTCAGTGCCCAGGGTGCTGGGTGCTCAGTACTCAGGGTGCTGGGTGCTCAGTACTCAGGGTGCTAGGTGCTCAGTGCTCAGGGTGCTGGCTGCTCAGTACTCAGGGTACTGGGTGCTCAGTGCTCGGGGTGCTGGGTGCTCAGTGCTCAGGGTGATCAGTGCTCAGTACTCAGGGTGCTGGGTGCTCAGTGCTCAGGGTGCTGGGTACTCAGTCCTCAGGGTGCTGGGTGCTCAGTTCTCAGTACTCAGGGTGCTCAGTACTCAGGGTGCCGGGTGCTCAGTGCTCGGGGTGCTGGGTGCTCAGTACTCAGGGTGCTGGGTGCTCAGTGCTCGGGGTGCTGGGTGCTCAGTGCTCAGGGTGATCGGTGCTCAGTGCTCAGTGTGCTGGGTGCTCAGTCCTCAGGGTGCTCAGTGCTCAGGGTGCTGGGTGCTCAGTGCTCAGGGTGCTCGGTGCTCAGTACTCAGGGTGCTGAGTGCTCAGTTCTCACGGTGCTGGGTGCTCAGTACTCAGGGTGCTGGGTGCTCAGTACTCAGGGTGCTGGGTGCTCAGTGCTCAGGGTGCTGGGTGCTCAGTACTCAGGGTGCAGGGGGCTCAGTACTCAGGGTGCTGGGTGCTCAGTGGTCGGGGTGCTCCGTGCTCAGGGTGCTGGGTGCTCAGTGCTCAGGGTGCTGGGTGCTCAGTGCTCGGGGTGCTGGGTGCTCAGTACTCAGGGTGCAGGGGGCTCAGTACTCAGGGTGCTGGGTGCTCAGTGGTCGGGGTGCTCCGTGCTCAGGGTGCTGGGTGCTCAGTGCTCAGGGTGCTGGGTGCTCAGTGCTCGGGGTGCTGGGTGCTCAGTGCTCAGGGTGATCGGTGCTCAGTGCTCAGGGTGCTGGGTGCTCAGTCCTCAGGGTGCTCAGTGCTCAGGGTGCTGGGTGCTCAGTGCTCGGGGTGCTCGGTGCTCAGTACTCAGGGTGCTGAGTGCTCAGTTCTCACGGTGCTGGGTGCTCAGTCCTCAGGGTGCTGGGTGCTCAGTACTCAGGGTGCTGGGTTCTCAGTGCTCAGGGTGCTGGGTGCTCAGTGCTCAGGGTGCTGGGTGCTCAGTGCTCGGGGTGCTGGGTGCTCAGTGCTCGGGGTGCTGGGTGCTCAGTGCTCAGTGCTCAGGGTGCTGGGTTCTCAGTGCTCAGGGTGCTGGTTGCTCAGTACTCAGGGTGCTGGGTGCTCAGTACTCAGGGTGCTGGGTGCTCAGTGCTCAGGGTGCTGGGTGCTGAGTACTCAGGGTGCTGGGTGCTCAGTGATCAGGGTGCTTGGTGCTCAGTACTCAGGGTGCTCGGTGCTCAGTACTCAGGGTGCTGGGTGCTCAGTGCTCGGGGTGCTGGGTTCTCAGTGCTCAGTACTCAGGGTGCTGGGTGCTCAGTGCTCAGGATGCTGGGTGCTCAGTATTCAGGGTGCTCAGTGCTCAGTACTCGGGGTGCTTGGTGCTCAGTACTCAGGGTGCTCAGTGCTCAGTACTCGGGGTGCTGGGTGCTCAGTGCTCAGGGTGCTGAGTGCTCAGTGCTCGGAGTGCTGGGTGCTCAGTGCTCGGGGCGCTGGGTGCTCAGTGCTCGGGGTGCTGGGTGCTCAGTACTCGGGGTGCTGGGTGCTCAGTGCTCAGGGTGCTCAGTGCTCAGTACTCAGTGCTCAGGGTGCTCAGTGCTCAGTGCTCAGGGTGCTGGGTGTTCAGTACTCAGGGTGCTGGGTGCTCAGTACTCAGGTTGCTGGGTGCTCAGTGCTCAGGGTGCTGGGTGGTCAGTGCTCGGGGTGCTGGGTGCTCAGTGCTCAGGGTGCTGGGTGCTCAGTGCTCGGGGTGCTGGGTGCTCAGTGCTCAGGGTGCTGGGTGCTCAGTGCTCAGGGTGCTGGGTGCTCAGTACTCAGGGTGCTGGGTGCTTAGTGCTCGAGGTGCTCGGTGCTCAGTACTCAAGGTGCTGGGTGCTCAGTCCTCGGGGTGCTCCGTGCTCAGGGTGCTGGTTGCTCAGTGCTCGAGGTGCTGGGTGCTCAGTACTCAGCGTGCTGGGTGCTCAGTACTCAGGGTGCTGGGTGCTCAGTGCTCAGGGTGCTGGGTGCTCAGTGCTCAGGGTGCAGGGTGCTCAGTGATAGGGGTGCTGGGTGCTCAGTACTCAGGGTGCTCAGTGCTCGAGGTGCTCGGTGCTCCTTACTCAAGGTGCTGGGTGCTCAGTGCTCAGGGTGCTGGGTGCTCAGTCCTCGGGGTGCTCCGTGCTCAGGGTGCTGGGTGCTCAGTGCTCAGGGTGCTGGGTGCTCAGTGCTCAGTGCTCAGGGTGCTGGGTGTTCAGTACTCAGGTTGCTGGGTGCTCAGTACTCAGGGTGCTGGGTGCTAAGTGCTCAGGGTGCAGGGTGCTCAGTGCTCAGGGTGCTGGGTGCTCAGTACTCAGGGTGCTGGGTGCTCAGTACTCAGGGTGCTCGGTGCTCAGTACTCAGGGTGCTGGGTGCTCAGTGCCCAGGGTGCTGGGTGCTCAGTACTCAGGGTGCTGGGTGCTCAGTACTCAGGGTGCTGGGTGCTCAGTGCTCAGGGTCCTGGCTGCTCAGTACTCAGGGTACTGGGTGCTCAGTGCTCGGGGTGCTGGGTGCTCAGTGCTCAGGGTGATCAGTGCTCAGTACTCAGGGTGCTGGGTGCTCAGTGCTCAGGGTGCTGGGTACTCAGTCCTCAGGGTGCTGGGTGCTCAGTTCTCAGTACTCAGGGTGCTCAGTACTCAGGGTGCCGGGTGCTCAGTGCTCGGGGTGCTGGGTGCTCAGTACTCAGGGTGCTGGGTGCTCAGTGCTCGGGGTGCTGGGTGCTCAGTGCTCAGGGTAATCGGTGCTCAGTGCTCAGTGTGCTGGGTGCTCAGTCCTCAGGGTGCTCAGTGCTCAGGGTGCTGGGTGCTCAGTGCTCGGGGTGCTCGGTGCTCAGTACTCAGGGTGCTGAGTGCTCAGTTCTCACGGTGCTGGGTGCGCAGTACTCAGGGTGCTGGGTGCTCAGTACTCAGGGTGCTGGGTGCTCAGTGCTCAGGGTGCTGGGTGCTCAGTGCTCAGGGTGCTTGGTGCTCAGTGCTCGGGGTGCTGGGTGCTCAGTGCTCGGGGAGCTGGGTGCTCAGTGCTCAGTGCTCAGGTTGCTGGGTGCTCAGTGCTCAGGGTGCTGGTTGCTCAGTACTCAGGGTGCTGGGTACTCAGTACTCAGGGTGCTGGGTGCTCAGTGCTCAGCGTGCTGGGTGCTCAGTACTCAGGGTGCTGGGTGCACAGTACTCAGGGTGCTGGGTGCTCAGTACTCAGGGTGCTGGGTGCTCAGTGCTCGGGGTGCTGCGTGCTCAGTGCTCAGGGTGCTGGGTGCTCAGTGCTCAGGGTGCTGGGTGCTCAATACTCAGGGTGCTGGGTGCTCAGTGCTCAGGGTGATCGGTGCTCAGTACTCAGGGTGCTCAGTACTCAGGGTGCTGGGTGCTCAGTACTCAGGGTGCTCGCTGCTCAGTACTAAGGGTGCTTGGTGCTCAGTGCGCAGGGTGCTGGGTGCTCAGTGCTCTGGGTGCTGGGTGCTCAGTGCTTAGGGTGCTGGGTGCTCAGTGCTCAGGGTGCTGGGTGCTCAGTGATCGGGGTGATGGGTGCTGAGTCCTCAGGGTGCTGGGTGCTCAGTGCTCGGGGTGCTCAGTGCTCAGGGTGCTCAGTACTCAGCATGCTTTGTGCTCAGTGCTCAGGGTGCTGGGTGCTCAGTACTCAGGGTGGTGGGTGCTCAGTACTCACGGTGCTGGGTGCTCAGTACTCGGGGTGCTGGGTGCTCATTACTCAAGGTGCTGTGTGCTCAGTGCTCGGGGTGCTTGCTGCTCAGTACTCTTGGTGCTGGGTGCTCAGTACTCAGGGTGCTGGGTGGTCAGTACTCAGGGTCCTCGGTTCTCAGTACTCAGGGTGCTGGGTGCCCATTCTCGGGGTGCTGGGTGCTCAGTGCTCGGGGTGCTGGGTGCTCAGTGCTCAGGGTCCTCGTTGCTCAGTACTCAGGGTGCTCAGTACTCAGCGTGCATTGTGCTCAGTGCTCAGGTTGCTGGGTGCTCAGTACTCAGGGTGGTGGGTGCTCAGTGCTCGGGGAGCTCGGTGCTCAGTACTCAGGGTGCTGGGTGCTCAGTACTCAGTGCTCGGGGTCCTGGGTGCTCCGTGCTCGGGGTGCTGGTTGCTCAGTGCTCTGGGTGCTTAGTGCTCAGTACTCAGGGTGCTGGGTGCTCAGTACTCAGGGTGCTGTGTGCTCATTCTCGGGGTGCTGGGTGCTCAGTGATCGGGGTGCTGGGTGCTCAGTACTCAGGGTGCTGGGGGCTCAGTACTCAGTGTGCTGGGTGCTCAGTTCTCAGGGTGCTCGGTTCTCAGTACTCAGGGTGCTGGGTGCTCATTCTCGGGGTGCTGGGTGCTCAGTGCTCGGGGTGCTGGGTGCTCAGTACTCAGGGTGCTGGGGGCTCAGTACTCAGGGTGCTGGGTGCTCAGTGGTCGGGGTGCTCAGTAATCAGGGTGCTGGGTGCTCAGTGCTCAGGGTGCTGGGTGCTCAGTGCTCGGGGTGCTGGGTGCTCAGTGCTCAGGCTGATCGGTGCTCAGTGCTCGGGGTGCTCGGTGCTCAGTACTCAGGGTGCTGAGTGCTCAGTTCTCACGGTGCTGGGTGCTCAGTACTCAGGGTGCTGGGTGCTCAGTACTCAGGGTGCTGGGTGCTCAGTGCTCAGGGTGCTGGGTGCTCAGTGCTCAGGGTGCTGGGTGCTCAGTGCTCGGGGTGCTGGGTGCTCAGTGCTCGGGGTGCTGGGTGCTCAGTGCTCAGTGCTCAGGGTGCTGGGTGCTCAGTGCTCAGGGTGATCGGTGCTCAATACTCAGGGTGCTCAGTACTCAAGGTGCTGGGTGCTCAGTGCTCGGGGTACTGGGAGCTCAGTACTCAGGGTGCTGGGTGCTCAGTGCTCGGGGTGCTGAGTGCTGAGTTCTCAGGGTGCTGGGTGCTCAGTACTCGGGGTGCTCGGTGCTCAGTACTCAGGGTGCTGGGTGCTCAGTACTCAGGGTGCGGGGTGCTCAGTACTCAGGGTGCTCACTGCTCAGTACTCAGGGTGCTGGGTGCTCAGTGCGCAGGGTGCTGGGTGCTCAGTGCTCTGGGTGCTGGGTGCTCAGCGCTCAGGGTGCTGGGTGCTCAGTGCTCAGGGTGCTGGGTGCTCAGTGCTCGGGGTGCTTGCTGCTCAGTACTCTTGGTGCTGTGTGCTCAGTACTCAGGGTGCTGGGTGCTCAGTACACAGGGTGCTCGGTTCTCAGTACTCAGGGTGCTGGGTGCCCATTCTCGGGGTGCTGGGTGCTCAGTGCTCGGGGTGCTGGGTGCTCAGTGCTCAGGGTCCTCGGTGCTCAGTACTCAGGGTGCTCAGTACTCAGCGTGCTTTGTGCTCAGTGCTCAGGATGCTGGGTGCTCAGTACTCAGGGTGGTGGGTGCTCAGTGCTCGGGGAGCTCGGTGCTCAGTACTCAGGGTGCTGGGTGCTCAGTACTCAGTGCTCGGGGTCCTGGGTGCTCCGTGCTCGGGGTGCTGGTTGCTCAGTGCTCTGGGTGCTTAGTGCTCAGTACTCAGGGTGCTGGGTGCTCAGTACTCAGGGTGCTGTGTGCTCATTCTCGGGGTGCTGGGTGCTCAGTGATCGGGGTGCTGGGTGCTCAGTACTCAGGGTGCTGGGGGCTCAGTACTCAGGGTGCTGGGTGCTCAGTACTCAGGGTTCTCGGTTCTCAGTACTCAGGGTGCTGGGTGCTCATTCTCGGGGTGCTGGGTGCTCAGTGCTCGGGGTGCTGGGTGCTCAGTACTCAGGGTGCAGGGGGCTCAGTACTCAGGGTGCTGGGTGCTCAGTGGTCGGGGTGCTCCGTGCTCAGGGTGCTGGGTGCTCAGTGCTCAGGGTGCTGGGTGCTCAGTGCTCGGGGTGCTGGGTGCTCAGTGCTCAGGGTGATCGGTGCTCAGTGCTCAGGGTGCTGGGTGCTCAGTCCTCAGGGTGCTCAGTGCTCAGGGTGCTGGGTGCTCAGTGCTCGGGGTGCTCGGTGCTCAGTACTCAGGGTGCTGAGTGCTCAGTTCTCACGGTGCTGGGTGCTCAGTACTCAGGGTGCTGCGTGCTCAGTACTCAGGGTGCTGGGTGCTCAGTGCTCAGGGTGCTGGGTGCTCAGTGCTCAGGGTGCTGGGTGCTCAGTGCTCGGGGTGCTGGGTGCTCAGTGCTCGGGGTGCTGGGTGCTCAGTGCTCAGTGCTCAGGGTGCTGGGTTCTCAGTGCTCAGGGTGCTGGTTGCTCAGTACTCAGGGTGCTGGGTGCTCAGTACTCAGGGTGCTGGGTGCTCAGTGCTCAGGGTGCTGGGTGCTCAGTACTCAGGGTGCTGGGTGCTCAGTGATCAGGGTGCTTGGTGCTCAGTACTCAGGGTGCTCGGTGCTCAGTACTCAGGGTGCTGGGTGCTCAGTGCTCGGGGTGCTGGGTTCTCAGTGCTCAGTACTCAGGGTGCTGGGTGCTCAGTGCTCAGGATGCTGGGTGCTCAGTATTCAGGGTGCTCAGTGCTCAGTACTCGGGGTGCTTGGTGCTCAGTACTCAGGGTGCTCAGTGCTCAGTACTCGGGGTGCTGGGTGCTCAGTGCTCAGGGTGCTCAGTGCTCAGTGCTCGGGGTGCTGGGTGCTCAGTACTCGGGGTGCTGGGTGCTCAGTGCTCAGTACTCAGTGCTCAGGGTGCTCAGTGCTCAGTGCTCAGGGTGCTGGGTGTTCAGTACTCAGGGTGCTGGGTGCTCAGTACTCAGGTTGCTGGGTGCTCAGTGCTCAGGGTGCTGGGTGCTCAGTACTCATGGGTGTTGGGTGCTCAGTACTCAGGGTGCTGGGTGCTCAGTGCTCGGGGTGCTGGGTGCTCAGTGCTCAGGGTGCTGGGTGCTCAGTGCTCAGGGTGCTGGGTGCTCAGTACTCAGGGTGCTGGGTGCTTAGTGCTCGAGGTGCTCGGTGCTCAGTACTCAAGGTGCTGGGTGCTCAGTCCTCGGGGTGCTCCGTGCTCAGGGTGCTGGTTGCTCAGTGCTCGAGGTGCTGGGTGCTCAGTACTCAGCGTGCTGGGTGCTCAGTACTCAGGGTGCTGGGTGCTCAGTGCTAAGGGTGCTGGGTGCTCAGTGCTCAGGGTGCAGGGTGCTCAGTGATAGCGGTGCTGGGTGCTCAGTACTCAGGGTGCTCAGTGCTCGAGGTGCTCGGTGCTCCTTACTCAAGGTGCTGGGTGCTCAGTGCTCAGGGTGCTGGTTGCTCAGTCCTCGGGGTGCTCCGTGCTCAGGGTGCTGGGTGCTCAGTGCCCAGGGTGCTGGGTGCTCAGTGCTCAGTGCTCAGGGTGCTGGGTGTTCAGTACTCAGGTTGCTGGGTGCACAGTACTCAGGGTGCTGGGTGCTAAGTGCTCAGTGTGCAGGGTGCTCAGTGCTCAGGGTGCTGGGTGCTCAGTACTCAGGGTGCTGGGTGCTCAGTACTCAGGGTGCTCGGTGCTCAGTACTCAGGGTGCTGGGTGCTCAGTGCCCAGGGTGCTGGGTGCTCAGTACTCAGGGTGCTGGGTGCTCAGTACTCAGGGTGCTGGGTGCTCAGTGCTCAGGGTGCTGGCTGCTCAGTACTCAGGGTACTGGGTGCTCAGTGCTCGGGGTGCTGGGTGCTCAGTGCTCAGGGTGATCAGTGCTCAGTACTCAGGGTGCTGGGTGCTCAGTGCTCAGGGTGCTGGGTACTCAGTCCTCAGGGTGCTGGGTGCTCAGTTCTCAGTACTCAGGGTGCTCAGTACTCAGGGTGCCGGGTGCTCAGTGCTCGGTGTGCTGGGTGCTCAGTACTCAGGGTACTGGGTGCTCAGTGCTCAGGGTGCTGGGTGCTCAGTGCTCAGGGTGATCGGTGCTCAGTGCTCAGTGTGCTGGGTGCTCAGTCCTCAGGGTGCTCAGTGCTCAGGGTGCTGGGTGCTCAGTGCTCGGGGTGCTCGGTGCTCAGTACTCAGGGTGCTGAGTGCCCAGTTCTCACGGTGCTGGGTGCTCAGTACTCAGGGTGCTGGGTGCTCAGTACTCAGGGTGCTGGGTGCTCAGTGCTCAGGGTGCTGGGTGCTCAGTGCTCAGGGTGCTTGGTGCTCAGTGCTCGGGGTGCAGGGTGCTCAGTGCTCGGGGTGCTGGGTGCTCAGTGCTCAGTGCTCAGGTTGCTGGGTGCTCAGTGCTCAGGGTGCTGGTTGCTCAGTACTCAGGGTGCTGGGTACTCAGTACTCAGGGTGCTGGGTGCTCAGTGCTCAGCGTGCTGGGAGCTCAGTACTCAGGGTGCTGGGTGCACAGTACTCAGGGTGCTGGGTGCTCAGTACTCAGGGTGCTGGGTGCTCAGTGCTCGGGGTGCTGCGTGCTCAGTGCTCAGGGTGCTGGGTGCTCAGTGCTCAGGGTGCTGGGTACTCAATACTCAGGGTGCTGGGTGCTCAGTGCTCAGGGTGATCGGTGCTCAGTACTCAGGGTGCTCAGTACTCAGGGTGCTGGGTGCTCAGTGCTCGGGGTACTGGGAGCTCAATACTCAGGGTGCTGGGTGCTCAGTGCTCGGGGTGCTGGGTGCTGAGTTCTCAGGGTGCTGGGTGCTCAGGACTCGGGGTGCTCGGTGCTCAGTACTCAGGGTGCTGGGTGCTCAGTACTCAGGGTGCTGGGTGCTCAGTACTCAGGGTGCTCGCTGCTCAGTACTAAGGGTGCTTGGTGCTCAGTGCGCAGGGTGCTGGGTGCTCAGTGCTCTGGGTGCTGGGTGCTCAGTGCTCAGGGTGCTGGGTGCTCAGTGCTCAGGGTGCTGGGTGCTCAGTGATCGGGGTGATGGGTGCTGAGTCCTCAGGGTGCTGGGTGCTCAGTGCTCGGGGTGCTCAGTGCTCAGGGTGCTCAGTACTCAGCATGCTTTGTGCTCAGTGCTCAGGGTGCTGGGTGCTCAGTACTCAGGGTGGTGGGTGCTCAGTACTCACGGTGCTGGGTGCTCAGTACTCGGGGTGCTGGGTGCTCATTACTCAGGGTGCTGGGTGCTCAGTGCTCGGGGTGCTTGCTGCTCAGTACTCTTGGTGCTGGGTGCTCAGTACTCAGGGTGCTGGGTGCTCAGTACTCAGGGTCCTCGGTTCTCAGTACTCAGGGTGCTGGGTGCCCATTCTCGGGGTGCTGGGTGCTCAGTGCTCGGGGTGCTGGGTGCTCAGTGCTCAGGGTGATCGGTGCTCAGTGCTCAGGGTGCTGGGTGCTCAGTCCTCAGGGTGCTCAGTGCTCAGGGTGCTGTGTGCTCAGTGCTCGGGGTGCTCGGTGCTCAGTACTCAGGGTGCTGAGTGCTCAGTTCTCACGGTGCTGGGTGCTCAGTACTCAGGGTGCTGGGTGCTCAGTACTCAGGGTGCTGGGTGCTCAGTGCTCAGGGTGCTGGGTGCTCAGTGCTCAGTGTGCTGGGTGCTCAGTGCTCGGGGTGCTGGGTGCTCAGTGCTCGGGGTGCTGGGTGCTCAGTGCTCAGTGCTCAGGGTGCTGGGTGCTCAGTGCTCAGGGTGCTGGTTGCTCAGTACTCAGGGTGCTGGGTGCTCAGTACTCAGGGTGCTGGGTGCTCAGTGCTCAGGGTGCTGGGTGCTCAGTACTCAGGGTGCTGGGTGCTCAGTACTCAGGGTGCTGGGTGCTCAGTACTCAGGGTGCTGGGTTCTCAGTGCTCGGGGTGCTGCGTGCTCAGTGCTCAGGGTGCTGGGTGCTCAGTGCTCAGGGTGCTGGGTGCTCAATACTCAGGGTGCTGGGTGTTCAGTGCTCGGTGTGCTCGGTGCTCAGTACTCAAGGTGATGGATGCTCAGTGCTCAGGGTGCTGGGTGCTCAGTCCGCGGGGTGCTCCGTGCTCAGTGATCAGGGTGCTTGGTGCTCAGTACTCAGGGTGCTCGGTGCTCAGTACTCAGGGTGCTGGGTGCTCAGTGCTCGGGGTGCTGGGTTCTCAGTGCTCAGTACTCAGGGTGCTGGGTGCTCAGTGCTCAGGTTGCTGGGTGCTCAGTATTCAGGGTGCTCAGTGGTCAGTACTCGGGGTGCTTGGTGCTCAGTACTCAGGGTGCTCAGTGCTCAGTACTCGGGGTGCTGGGTGCTCAGTGCTCAGGGTGCTCAGTGCTCAGTGCTCGGGTTGCTGGGTGCTCAGTGCTCGGGGCGCTGGGTGCTCAGTGCTCGGGGTGCTGGGTGCTCAGTACCCGGGGTGCTGGGTGCTCAGTGCTCAGGGTGCTCAGTGCTCAGTACTCAGTGCTCAGGGTGCTCAGTGCTCAGTGCTCAGGGTGCTGGGTGTTCAGTACTCAGGGTGCTGGGTGCTCAGTACTCAGATTGCTGGGTGCTCAGTGTTCAGGGTGCTGGGTGCTCAGTACTCTGGGTGTTGGGTGCTCAGTACTCAGGGTGCTGGGTGCTCAGTGCTCGGGGTGCTGGGTGCTCAGTGCTCAGGGTGCCGGGTGCTCAGTGCTCAGGGTGCTGGGTGCTCAGTACTCAGGGTGCTGGGTGCTTAGTGCTCGAGGTGCTCGGTGCTCAGTACTCAAGGTGCTGGGTGCTCAGTCCTCGGGGTGCTCCGTGCTCAGGGTGCTGGTTGCTCAGTGCTCGAGGTGCTGGGTGCTCAGTACTCAGCGTGCTGGGTGCTCAGTACTCAGGGTGCTGGGTGCTCAGTGCTCAGGGTGCTGGGTGCTCAGTGCTCAGGGTGCAGGGTGCTCAGTGATAGGGGTGCTGGGTGCTCAGTACTCAGGGTGCTCAGTGCTCGATGTGCTCGGTGCTCAGTACTCAAGGTGCTGGGTGCTCAGTGCTCAGGGTGCTGGGTGCTCAGTCCTCGGGGTGCTCCGTGCTCAGGGTGCTGGGTGCTCAGTGCTCAGGGTGCTGGGTGCTCAGTGCTCAGTGCTCAGGGTGCTGGGTGTTCAGTACTCAGGGTGCGGGGTGCTCAGTACTCAGGGTGCTGGGTGCTCAGTGCTCAGGGTGCTGGGTGCTCAGTGCTCAGGGTGCTGGGTGCTCAGTACTCAGGGTGCTGGGTGCTCAGTACTCAGGGTGCTCGTTGCTCAGTACTCAGGGTGCTGGGTGCTCAGTGCCCAGGGTGATCGGTGCTCAGTACTCAGGGTGCTCAGTACTCAGGGTGCTGGGTGCTCAGTGCTCGGGGTACGGGGAGCTCAGTACTCAGGGTGCTGGGTGCTCAGTGCTCGGGGTGCTGGGTGCTGAGTTCTCAGGGTGCTGGGTGCTCAGTACTCGGGGTGCTCGGTGCTCAGTACTCAGGGTGCTGGGTGCTCAGTACTCAGGGTGCTGGGTGCTCAGTACTCAGGGTGCTCGCTGCTCAGTACTCAGGGTGCTGGGTGCTCAGTGCGCAGGGTCCTGGGTGCTCAGTGCTCTGGGTGCTGGGTGCTCAGTGCTCAGGGTGCTGGGTGCTCAGTGCTCAGGGTGCTGGGTGCTCAGTGATCGGGGTGCTGGGTGCTCAGTGCTCAGGGTGCTGGGTGCTCAGTACTCAGGGTGCTGGGTGCTCATTCTCGGGGTGCTTTGCTCAGTTCTCGGGGTGCTGTGTGCTCAGTACTCAGGGTGCTGGGGCTCAGTACTCAGGGTGCTGGGTGCTCAGTACTCAGGGTGATCTGTTCTCAGTACTCAGGTTGCTGGGTGCTCATTGCTCGGGGTGCTGGGTGCTTAGTACTCGGGGTGCTCAGTGCTCAGTACTCAGGGTGCTGGGTGCTCAGTACTCAGGGTGCTGGGTGCTCAGTGCTCAGGGTGCTGGGTGCTCAGTGCTCAGGGTGCAGGGTGCTCAGTGATAGCGGTGCTGGGTGCTCAGTACTCAGGGTGCTCAGTGCTCGAGGTGCTCGGTGCTCCTTACTCAAGGTGCTGGGTGCTCAGTGCTCAGGGTGCTGGGTGCTCAGTCCTCGGGGTGCTCCGTGCTCAGGGTGCTGGGTGCTCAGTGCTTAGGGTGCTGGGTGCTCAGTGCTCAGTGCTCAGGGTGCTGGGTGTTCAGTACTCAGGTTGCTGGGTGCTCAGTACTCAGGGTGCTGGGTGCTAAGTGCTCAGTGTGCAGGGTGCTCAGTGCTCAGGGTGCTGGGTGCTCAGTACTCAGGGTGATGGGTGCTCAGTACTCAGGGTGCTCGGTGCTCAGTACTCAGGGTGCTGGGTGCTCAGTGCCCAGGGTGCTGGGTGCTCAGTACTCAGGGTGCTGGGTGCTCAGTACTCAGGGTGCTGGGTGCTCAGTGCTCAGGGTGCTGGCTGCTCAGTACTCAGGGTACTGGGTGCTCAGTGCTCGGGGTGCTGGGTGCTCAGTGCTCAGGGTGATCAGTGCTCAGTACTCAGGGTGCTGGGTGCTCAGTGCTCAGGGTGCTGGGTACTCAGTCCTCAGGGTGCTGGGTGCTCAGTTCTCAGTACTCAGGGTGCTCAGTACTCAGGGTGCCGGGTGCTCAGTGCTCGGGGTGCTGGGTGCTAAGTGCTCAGTGTGCAGGGTGCTCAGTGCTCAGGGTGCTGGGTGCTCAGTACTCAGGGTGATGGGTGCTCAGTACTCAGGGTGCTCGGTGCTCAGTACTCAGGGTGCTGGGTGCTCAGCGCCCAGGGTGCTGGGTGCTCAGTACTCAGGGTGCTGGGTGCTCAGTACTCAGGGTGCTGGGTGCTCAGTGCTCAGGGTGCTGGGTGCTCAGTGCTCAGGGTGCTTGGTGCTCAGTGCTCGGGGTGCTGGGTGCTCAGTGCTCGGGGTGCTGGGTGCTCAGTGCTCAGTGCTCAGGTTGCTGGGTGCTCAGTGCTCAGGGTGCTGGTTGCTCAGTACTCAGGGTGCTGGGTACTCAGTACTCAGGGTGCTGGGTGCTCAGTGCTCAGCGTGCTGGGTGCTCAGTACTCAGGGTGCTGGGTGCACAGTACTCAGGGTGCTGGGTGCTCAGTACTCAGGGTGCTGGGTGCTCAGTGCTCGGGGTGCTGCGTGCTCAGTGCTCAGGGTGCTGGGTGCTCAGTGCTCAGGGTGCTGGGTGCTCAATACTCAGGGTGCTGGGTGCTCAGTGCTCAGGGTGATCGGTGCTCAGTACTCAGGGTGCTCAGTACTCAGGGTGCTGGGTGCTCAGTGCTCGGGGTACTGGGAGCTCAATACTCAGGGTGCTGGGTGCTCAGTGCTCGGGGTGCTGGGTGCTGAGTTCTCAGGGTGCTGGGTGCTCAGTACTCGGGGTGCTCGGTGCTCAGTACTCAGGGTGCTGGGTGCTCAGTACTCAGGGTGCTGGGTGCTCAGTACTCAGGGTGCTCGCTGCTCAGTACTAAGGGTGCTTGGTGCTCAGTGCGCAGGGTGCTGGGTGCTCAGTGCTCTGGGTGCTGGGTGCTCAGTGCTCAGGGTGCTGGGTGCTCAGTGCTCAGGGTGCTGGGTGCTCAGTGATCGGGGTGATGGGTGCTGAGTCCTCAGGGTGCTGGGTGCTCAGTGCTCGGGGTGCTCAGTGCTCAGGGTGCTCAGTACTCAGCATGCTTTGGGCTCAGTGCTCAGGGTGCTGGGTGCTCAGTACTCAGGGTGGTGGGTGCTCAGTACTCACGGTGCTGGGTGCTCAGTACTCGGGGTGCTGGGTGCTCATTACTCAGGGTGCTGGGTGCTCAGTGCTCGGGGTGCTTGCTGCTCAGTACTCTTGGTGCTGGGTGCTCAGTACTCAGGGTGCTGGGTGGTCAGTACTCAGGGTCCTCGGTTCTCAGTACTCAGGGTGCTGGGTGCCCATTCTCGGGGTGCTGGGTGCTCAGTGCTCGGGGTGCTGGGTGCTCAGTGCTCAGGGTGATCGGTGCTCAGTGCTCAGGGTGCTGGGTGCTCAGTCCTCAGGGTGCTCAGTGCTCAGGGTGCTGGGTGCTCAGTGCTCGGGCTGCTCGGTGCTCAGTACTCAGGGTGCTGAGTGCTCAGTTCTCACGGTGCTGGGTGCTCAGTACTCAGGGTGCTGGGTGCTCAGTACTCAGGGTGCTGGGTGCTCAGTGCTCAGGGTGCTGGGTGCTCAGTGCTCAGTGTGCTGGGTGCTCAGTGCTCGGGGTGCTGGGTGCTCAGTGCTCGGGGTGCTGGGTGCTCAGTGCTCAGTGCTCAGGGTGCTGGGTGCTCAGTGCTCAGGGTGCTGGTTGCTCAGTACTCAGGGTGCTGGGTGCTCAGTACTCAGGGTGCTGGGTGCTCAGTGCTCAGGGTGCTGGGTGCTCAGTACTCAGGGTGCTGGGTGCTCAGTACTCAGGGTGCTGGGTGCTCAGTACTCAGGGTGCTGGGTGCTCAGTGCTCGGGGTGCTGCGTGCTCAGTGCTCAGGGTGCTGGGTGCTCAGTGCTCAGGGTGCTGGGTGCTCAATACTCAGGGTGCTGGGTGTTCAGTGCTCGGGGTGCTCGGTGCTCAGTACTCAAGGTGATGGATGCTCAGTGCTCAGGGTGCTGGGTGCTCAGTCCGCGGGGTGCTCCGTGCTCAGTGATCAGGGTGCTTGGTGCTCAGTACTCAGGGTGCTCGGTGCTCAGTACTCAGGGTGCTGGGTGCTCAGTGCTCGGGGTGCTGGGTTCTCAGTGCTCAGTACTCAGGGTGCTGGGTGCTCAGTGCTCAGGGTGCTCAGTGCTCAGTGCTCGGGTTGCTGGGTGCTCAGTGCTCGGGGCGCTGGGTGCTCAGTGCTCGGGGTGCTGGGTGCTCAGTACCCGGGGTGCTGGGTGCTCAGTGCTCAGGGTGCTCAGTGCTCAGTACTCAGTGCTCAGGGTGCTCAGTGCTCAGTGCTCAGGGTGCTGGGTGTTCAGTACTCAGGGTGCTGGGTGCTCAGTACTCAGGTTGCTGGGTGCTCAGTGTTCAGGGTGCTGGGTGCTCAGTACTCTGGGTGTTGGGTGCTCAGTACTCAGGGTGCTGGGTGCTCAGTGCTCGGGGTGCTGGGTGCTCAGTGCTCAGGGTGCCGGGTGCTCAGTGCTCAGGGTGCTGGGTGCTCAGTACTCAGGGTGCTCGGTGCTTAGTGCTCGAGGTGCTCGGTGCTCAGTACTCAAGGTGCTGGGTGCTCAGTCCTCGGGGTGCTCCGTGCTCAGGGTGCTGGTTGCTCAGTGCTCGAGGTGCTGGGTGCTCAGTACTCAGCGTGCTGGGTGCTCAGTACTCAGGGTGCTGGGTGCTCAGTGCTCAGGGTGCTGGGTGCTCAGTGCTCAGGGTGCAGGGTGCTCAGTGATAGGGGTGCTGGGTGCTCAGTACTCAGGGTGCTCAGTGCTCGATGTGCTCGGTGCTCAGTACTCAAGGTGCTGGGTGCTCAGTGCTCAGGGTGCTGGGTGCTCAGTCCTCGGGGTGCTCCGTGCTCAGGGTGCTGGGTGCTCAGTACTCAGGGTGCTGGGTGATCAGTGCTCAGTGCTCAGGGTGCTGGGTGTTCAGTACTCAGGGTGCGGGGTGCTCAGTACTCAGGGTGCTGGGTGCTCAGTGCTCAGGGTGCTGGGTGCTCAGTGCTCAGGGTGCTGGGTGCTCAGTACTCAGGGTGCTGGGTGCTCAGTACTCAGGGTGCTCGTTGCTCAGTACTCAGGGTGCTGGGTGCTCAGTGACCAGGGTGATCGGTGCTCAGTACTCAGGGTGCTCAGTACTCAGGGTGCTGGGTGCTCAGTGCTCGGGGTACTGGGAGCTCAGTACTCAGGGTGCTGGGTGCTCAGTGCTCGGGGAGCTGGGTGCTGAGTTCTCAGGGTGCTGGGTGCTCAGTACTCGGGGTGCTCGGTGCTCAGTACTCAGGGTGCTGGGTGCTCAGGACTCAGGGTGCTGGGTGCTCAGTACTCAGGGTGCTCGCTGCTCAGTACTCAGGGTGCTGGGTGCTCAGTGCGCAGGGTCCTGGGTGCTCAGTGCTCTGGGTGCTGGGTGCTCAGTGCTCAGGGTGCTGGGTGCTCAGTGCTCAGGGTGCTGGGTGCTCAGTGATCGGGGTGCTGGGTG
Source organism: Microtus oregoni (assembly GCF_018167655.1). NCBI lineage: Eukaryota > Metazoa > Chordata > Mammalia > Rodentia > Cricetidae > Microtus > Microtus oregoni. The sequence goes on along the minus strand of NW_024544083.1, from coordinate 32,047 downwards.
CTCAGTGCTCAGGGTGCTGGGTGCTCAGTACTCAGGGTGCTGGGTGCTCATTCTCGGGGTGCTTTGCTCAGTTCTCGGGGTGCTGTGTGCTCAGTACTCAGGGTGCTGGGTGCTCAGTGCTCGGGGTGCTGGGTGCTCAGTGCTCGGGGTGCTGTGTGCTCAGTGCTCAGGGTGCTGGGTGCTCAGTATTCAGGGTGCTGGGTGCTCAGTGCTCGGGGTGCTCGGTGCTCAGTACTCAAGGTGCTGGGTGCTCAGTGCTCAGGGTGCTGGGTGCTCAGTGCTCAGGGTCCTGGGTGCTCAGTGCTCAGGGTGCTGGGTGCTCAGTACTCAGTGCTCAGGATGCTGGGTGCTCAGTGCTCGGGCTGCTGGGTGCTCAGTGCTCAGGGTGCTGGGTGCTCAGTACTCACGGTGCTGGGTTCTCAGTACTCAGGGTGCTGGGTGCACAGTGCTAGGGGTGCTGGGTGCTCAGTGCTCGGGGTCTGGATGCTCAGTACTCAGGGTGCTGGGTGCTCAGTACTCAGGGTGCTGGGTGCTCAGTGCTCAGGGTGCTCGGTGCTCAGTGTTCGGGGAGCTCGGTGCTCAGTACTCAGGGTGCTGGGTGCTCAGTACTCAGTGCTCGGGGTCCTGGGTGCTCTGTGCTCGGGGTGCTGGGTGCTCAGTGCTCTGGGTGCTTAGTGCTCAGTACTCAGGGTGCTGGGTGCTCAGTACTCAGTGCTCGGGGTCCTGGGTGCTCTGTGCTCGGGGTGCTGGGTGCTCAGTGCTCTGGGTGCTTAGTGCTCAGTACTCAGGGTGCTGGTGGCTCAGTACTCAGGGTGCTGGGTGCTCAGTACTCAGGGTGCTCGGTTCACAGTACTCAGGGTGCTGGGTGCTCATTCTCGGGGTGCTGGGTGCTCAGTGCTCAGGGTGCTGGGTGCTCAGTACTCAGGGTGCTGGGGGCCCAGTACTCAGGGTACTGGGTACTCAGTGCTCAGGGTGCTGGGTGCTCAGTGCTCGGGGTGCTGGGTGCTGAGTGCTCAGGGTGCTGGGTGCTCAGTGCTCGGGGTGCTCGGTGCTCAGTGCTCAGGGTCCTGGGTGCTCAGTACTCAGGGTGCTGGGTGCTTAGTACTCAGGGTGCTCAGTGCTCAGTACACAGGGTGCTGGGTGCTCAGTGCTCGCCTTGCTTGGTGCTCAGTGCTCAGTACTCAGGGTGCTGGGTGCTCAGTGCTCGGGGTGCTGGGTGCTCAGTACTCAGCGTGCTGGGTGCTCAATACTCAGGGTGCTGGGTGCTCAGTGCTCAGGGTGCTGGGTGCTCAGTGCTCAGGGTAATGGGTGCTCAGTGATCGGGGTGCTGGGTGCTCAGTACTCAGGTTGCTCAGTGCTCGGGGAGCTCGGTGCTCAGTACTCAGGGTCCTGGGTGCTCAGTACTCAGTGCTCGGGGACCTGGGTGATCCGTGCTCGGGGTGCTGGGTGCTCAGTGCTCTGGGTGCTTAGTGCTCAGTACTCAGGGTGCTGGGTGCTCAGTACTCAGGGTGCTGGGTGCTCAGTCCTCAGGGTGCTCAGTTCTCAGTACTCAGGGTGCTGGGTGCTCATTCTCGGGGTGCTTTGCTCAGTTCTCGGGGTGCTGGGTGCTCAGTACTCAGGATGCTGGGGCTCAGTACTCAGGGTGCTGGGTGCTCAGTACTCAGGGTGATCTGTTCTCAGTACTCAGGTTGCTGGGTGCTCATTGCTCGGGGTGGTGGGTGCTTAGTACTCGGGGTGCTCAGTGCTCAGTACTAAGGGTGCTGGGTGCTCAGTACTCAGGGTGCTGGGTTCTCAGTGCTCAGGGTGCTCGGTGCTCAGTACTCGGGGTGCTGGGTGCTCAGTACTCGGGGTGCTGGGTGCTCAGTGCTCAGGGTGCTGGGTGCTCAGTGCTAGGGGTGCTGGTTGCTCAGTGCTGAGGGTGGTGCTGGGTGCTCAGTACTAAGGGTGCTGGGTGCTCAGTGCTCGGGGTGCTCGGTGCTCAGTACTCAGGGTGCTGTGTGCTCAGTGCTCAGGGTGCTGGGTGCTCAGTGCTCAGGGTGCTGGGTGCTCAGTGCTCAGCGTGCTTGATAATCAGTACTCAGGGTGCTGGGTGCTCAGTGCTCAGGGTGCTGGGTGCTCAGTGCTCGGGGTGCTGGGTGCTCAGTACTCAGGGTGCTGGGTGCTCAGTACTCAGGGTGCTGGGTGCTCAGTACTCGGGGTGCTGGGTGCTCAGTGCTCACCGTGCTGGGTGCTCAGTACTCAGGTTGCTCGGTGCTCAGTTCTTGGGGTGCTGGGTGCTCAGTACTCAGGGTGCTGGGTGCTCAGTGCTCAGGGTGCTGGGTGCTCAGTGGTCAGGGTGCTGGGTGCTCAGTACTCAGTGCTCAGGATGCTGGGTGCTCAGTGCTCGGGCTGCTGGGTGCTCAGTGCTCAGGGTGCTGGGTGCTCAGTACTCAGGGTGCTGGGTGCTCAGTACTCAGGGTGCTGGGTGCACAGTGCTAGGGGTGCTGGGTGCTCAGTGCTCGGGGTCTGGGTGCTCAGTACTCAGGGTGCTGGGTGCTCAGTACTCAGGGTGCTGTGTGCTCAGTACTCGGGGTGCTGGGTGCTCTGTACTCAGGGTGCTGGGTGCTCAGTGCTCAGGGTCCTGGGTGCTCAGTGCTCAGGGTGATCGGTGCTCAGTACTCAGGGTGCTGGGTGCTCTGTGCTCGGGGTGCTGGGTGCTCAGTGCTCTGGGTGCTTAGTGCTCAGTACTCAGGGTGCTGGGTGCTCAGTACTCAGGGTGCTGGGTGCTCAGTGCTCGGGGTGCTGGGTGCTCAGTGCTCGGGGTGCTGTGTGCTCAGTGCTCAGGGTGCTCCGTGCTCAGTATTCAGGGTGCTGGGTGCTCAGTGCTCGGGGTGCTCGGTGCTCAGTACTCAAGGTGCTGGGTGCTCAGTGATCAGGGTGCTGGGTGCTAAGTCCTCGGGGTGCTCCGTGCTCAGTGCTCAGGGTGCTGGGTGCTCAGTGCTCAGGATGATCAGTGCTCAGTACTCAGGGTGCTGGGTGCTCAGTGCTCAGGGTGCTGGGTGCTCAGTCCTCAGGGTGCTCAGTACTCAGGGTGCTGGGTGCTCAGTACTCAGGGTGCTAGGTGCTCAGTGCTCAGGGTGATCAGTGCTCATTACTCAGGGTGCTGGGTGCTCAGTGCTCAGGGTGCTGGGTGCTCAGTCCTCAGGGTGCTCAGTACTCAGGATGCTGGGTGCTCAGTACTCAGGTTGCTGGGTGCTCAGTGCTCAGGCTGATCAGTGCTCAGTACTCAGGGTGCTGGGTGCTCAGTGCTCAGGGAGCTGGGTGCTCAGTACTCAGGGTGCTCAGTGCTCAGTGCTCGGGGTGCTGGGTGCTCAGTGCTCAGGGTGATCAGTGCTCAGGACTCAGGGTGCTGGTTGCTCAGTGCTCAGGGTGCTGGGTGCTCAGTGCTCAGGGTGCTCAGTACTCAGGGTGCTCGGGGCTCAGTGCTCAGTACTCAGGGTGTTCAGTACTCAGGGTGCTGGGTGCTCAGAGCTCGGGGTGCTGGGTGCTCAGTACTCAGGGTGCTCGGTGCTCAGTACTCGGGGTGCTGGGTGCTCAGTACTCAGGGTGCTGGGTGCTCAGAGCTCTGGGTGCTGGGTGCTCAGTGCTCAGGGTGATCGGTGCTCAGTGCTCACGGTGCTGGGTGCTCAGTCCTCAGGGTGCTCAGTGCTCAAGGTACTGGGTGCTCAGTGCTCGGGGTGCTCGGTGCTCAGTACTCAGGGTGCTCAGTGCTCAGTACTCAGGGTGCAGGGTGCTCAGTGCTCAGGGTGCTGTGTGCTCAGTGCTCAGGATGCTGGGTGCTCAGTGCTCAGAGTGTTGAGTTCTCAGTGCTCAGGGTGCTCAGTGCTCAGTGCTCAGGGTGCTGGGGGCTCAGTGCTCGGGGTGCTGGGTGCTCAGTGCTCAGTGCTCAGGGTGCTGGGTGCTCAGTGCTCAGGGTGCTGTTTGCTCAGTACTCAGGGTGCTGGGTGCTCAGTACTCAGGGTGCTGGGTGCTCAGTGCTCAGGGTGCTGGGTGCTCAGTACTCGGGGTGCTGGGTGCTCAGTGCTCGGGGTGCTGGGTGCTCAGTAATCAGGGTGCTGGGTGCTCAGTGCTCGGGGTGCTCGGTGCTCAGTACTCAAGGTGCTGGGTGCTCAGTGCTCAGGCTGCTGGGTGCTCAGTCCTCGGGGTGCACCGTGCTCAGTGATCAGGGTGCTGGGTGCTCAGTACTCAGGGTGCTCGGTGCTCATTACTCAGGGTTCTCAGTGCTCAGTACTCAGGGTGCTCGGTGCTCAATGCTCAGGGTGGTGGGTGCTCAGTACTCAGGGTGCTCAGTGCTCAGTACTCGGGGTGCTGAGTGCTCAGTGCTCAGGGTGCTCAGTGCTCAGTGCTCGGTGTGCTGGGTGCTCAGTACTCAGTGCTCAGGTTGCTGGGTGTTCAGTACTCAGGGTGCTGGGTGCTCAGTGCTCAGGGTGCTCAGTGCTCATTACTCAGTGCTCAGGGTGCTCAGTGCTCAGTGCTCAGGGTGCTCAGTGCTCAGTGCTCAGGGTGATGGGTGCTCATTACTCAGTGCTCAGGGTGCTCAGTGCTCAGAGTGCTCAGGTTGCTCAGTGCTCAGTATTCAGTGCTCAGCGTGCTCAGTGCTCAGCGCTCAGAGTGCTGGGTGTTCAGTACTCAGGGTGCTGGGTACTCAGTACTCAGGGTTCTGGGTGCTCAGTGCTCGGGGTGCTGGGTGCTCAGTGCTCAGCGTGCTCAGTGCTCAGTACTCAGGGTGCTGGGTGCTCAGTACTCAGGGTGCTGGGTGCTCAGTGCTCGGGGTGCTGGGTGCTCAGTACTCAGGGTGCTGGGTGCTCAGTACTCAGGGTGCTGGGTGCTCAGTGATCGCGGTGCTGGGTGCTCAGTACTCAGGGTGCTGGGTGCTCAGTACTCAGGGTGCTGGGTGCTCAGTGCTCGGAGTGCTGGGTGCTCAGTGCTCGGGGCGCTGGGTGCTCAGTGCTCGGGGTCCTGGGTGCTCAGTACTCAGGGTGCTGGGTGCTTAGTACTCAGGGTGCTCAGTGCTCAGTACACAGGGTGCTGGGTGCTCAGTGCTCGCCTTGCTGGGTGCTCAGTGCTCAGTACTCAGCGTGCTGGGTGATCAGTACTCAGGGTGCTGGGTGCTCAGTGCTCAGGGTGCTGGGTGCTCAGTGCTCAGGGTACTGGGTGCTCAGTGATCGGGGTGCTGGGTGCTCAGTACTCAGGTTGCTCAGTGCTCGGGGAGCTCGGTGCTCAGTACTCAGGGTGCTGGGTGCTCATTACTCAGTGCTCGGGGACCTGGGTGATCCGTGCTCGTGGTGCTGGGTGCTCAGTGCTCTGGGTGCTTAGTGCTCAGTACTCAGGGTGCTGGGTGCTCAGTACTCAGGGTGCTGGGTGCTCATTCTCGGGGTGCTGGGTGCTCAGTGCTCGGGGTGCTGGGTGCTCAGGGCTCAGGGTGCTGGGGGCTCAGTACTCAGGGTTCTGGGTGCTCAGTCCTCAGGGTGCTCGGTTCTCAGTACTCAGGGTGGTGGGTGCTCATTCTCGGGGTGCTTTGCTCAGTTCTCCGGGTGCTGGGTGCTCAGTACTCAGGGTGCTGGGGCTCAGTACTCAGGGTGCTGGGTGCTCAGTACTCAGGGTGATCTGTTCTCAGTACTCAGGTTGCTGGGTGCTCATTGCTCGGGGTGCTGGGTGCTTAGTACTCGGGGTGCTCAGTGCTCAGTACTCAGGGTGCTGGGTGCTCAGTACTCAGGGTGCTGCGTGCTCAGTGCTCAGGGTGCTCGGTGCTCAGTACTCGGGGTGCTGGGTGCTCAGTACTCGGGGTGCTGGGTGCACAGTGCTCAGGGTGCTGGGTGCTCAGTGCTCGGGGTGCTGGGTGCTCAGTGCTGAGGGTGGTGCTGGGTGCTCAGTACTAAGGGTGCTGGGTGCTCAGTGCTCAGGGTGCTGGGTACTCAGTACTCAGGGTGCTGGGTGCTCAGTACTCAGGGTGCTGGGTGCTCAGTGCTCAGGTTGCTGGGTGCTCAGTGCTCAGGGTGCTGGGTGCTCAGTACTCAGGGTCCTGGGTGCTCAGTGCTCAGGGTGATCGGTGCTCAGTACTCAGGGTGCTGGGTGCTCAGTGCTCAGGGTGCTGGGTGCTCAGTCCTCAGGGTGCTCAGTGCTCAGGGTGCTGGGTGCTCAGTGCTCGGGGTGCTCGGTGCTCAGTACTCAGGGTGCTGAGTGCTCAGTACTCAGGGTGCTGGGTGCTCAGTACTCATGGTGCTGGGTGCTCAGTACTCAGGGGGCTGGGTGCTCAGTGCTCAGGGTGCTGCTTGCTCAATGCTCAGGGTGCTGGGTGCTCAGTGCTCGGGGTGCTGGGTGCTCAGTGCTCAGGGTGCTGGGTGCTCAGTGCTCAGTGCTCAGGGTGTTGGGTGCTCAGTGCTCAGTGCTCAGGGTGCTGCGTGCTCAGTACTCAGGGTGCTGGGTGCTCAGTACTCAGGGTGCTGGGTGCTCAGTGCTCAGTGTGCTGGGTGCTCAGTACTCTGGGTGTTGGGTGCTCAGTACTCAGGGTGCTGGGTGCTCAGTGCTCGGGGTGCTGGGTGCTCAGTGTTCGGGGTTCTGTGTGCTCAGTGCTCAGGGTGCTGGGTGCTCAGTATTCAGGGTGCTGGGTGCTCAGTGCTCGGGGTGCTCGGTGCTCAGTCCTCGGGGTGCTCTATGCTCATTGCTCAGGGTGCTGGGTGCTCAGTGCTCAGGATGATCAGTGCTCAGTACTCAGGGTGCTGGTTGCTCAGTGCTCAGGGTGCTGGGTGCTCAGTCCTCAGGGTGCTCAGTACTCAGGGTGCTGGGTGCTCAGTACTCAGGGTGCTGGGTGCTCAGTGCTCAGGGTGATCAGTGCTCAGTACTCAGGGTGCTGGGTGCTCAGTGCTCAGGGTGCTGGGTGCTCAGTACTCAGGGTGCTGGGTGCTCAGTGCTCGGGGTGCTGGGTGCTCAGTGCTCAGGGTGATCAGTGCTCAGTACTCAGGGTGCTGGTTGCTCAGTGCTCAGTGTGCTGTGTGCTCAGTCCTCAGGGTGCTCAGTACTCAAGGTGCTGGGTGCTCAGTGCTCGGGGTGCTCGGTGCTCAGTACTCAGGGTGCTGATTGCTCAGTACTCAGGGTGCTGGGTGCTCAGTGCTCGGGGTGCTGGGTGCTCAGTGCTCAGGGTGATCAGTGCTCAGTACTCAGGGTGCTGGTTGCTCAGTGCTCAGTGTACTGTGTGCTCAGTCCTCAGGGTGCTCAGTACTCAAGGTGCTGGGTGCTCAGTGCTCGGGGTGCTCGGTGCTCAGTGCTCAGTACTCAGGGTGTTCAGTACTCAGGGTGCTGGGTGCTCAGTGCTCGGGGTGCTGGGTGCTCAGTACTCAGGGTGCTGGGTGCTCAGTACTCGGGGTGCTGGGTGCTCGGTACTCAGGGTGCTGGGTGCTCAGAGCTCTGGGTGCTGGGTGCTCAGTGCTCAGGGTGATCGGTGCTCAGTGTTCACGGTGCTGGGTGCTCAGTCCTCAGGGTGCTCAGTGCTCAAGGTGCTGGGTGCTCAGTGCTCGGGGTGCTCGGTGCTCAGTACTCAGGTTGCTGATTGCTCAGTACTCAGGGTGCTGGGTGCTCAGTACTCAGGGTGCTGTGTGCTCAGTACTCAGGGTGCTGGGTGCTCAGTGCTCAGGGTGCTGGGGGCTCAGTGCTCAGGGTGCTGGGTGCTCAGTGCTCGGGGTTCTGGGTGCTCAGTGCTCGGGGTGCTGGGTGCTCAGTGCTCAGTGCTCAGGGTGCTAGGTGCTCAGTGCTCAGTGCTCAGGGTGCTGGTTGCTCAGTACTCAGGGTGCTGGGTGCTCAGTACTCAGGGTGCTGGGTGCACAGTGCTCAGGGTGCTGGGTGCTCAGTACTCAGGGTGCTGGGTGCTCAGTACTCAGGGTGCTGGGTGCTCAGTGCTCGGGGTGCTGGGTGCTCAGCGCTCGGGGTGCTGGGTGCTCAGTAATCAGGGTGCTGGGTGCTCAGTGCTCGGGGTGCTCGGTGCTCAGTACTCAAGGTGCTGGGTGCTCAGTGCTCAGGGTGATGGGTGCTCAGTCCTCAGGGTGCACCGTGCTCAGTGATCAGGGTGCTGGGTGCTCAGTACTCAGGGTGCTCGGTGCTCAGTACTCAGGGTTCTCAGTGCTCAGTACTCAGGGTGCTGGGTGCTCAGTGCTCAGGGTGGTGGGTGCTCAGTACTCAGGGTGCTCAGTGCTTAGTACTCGGGGTGCTGAGTGCTCAGTGCTCAGGGTGCTCAGTGCTCAGTGCTCGGGGTGCTGGGTGCTCAGTACTCAGTGCTCAGGTTGCTGGGTGTTCAGTACTCAGGGTGATGGGTGCTCAGTACTCAGGGTGCTGGGTGCTCAGTGCTCAGGGTGCTCAGTGCTCAGTACTCAGTGCTCAGGGTGCTGGGTGTTCAGTACTCAGGGTGCTGGGTGTTCAGTACTCGGTGTGCTGGGTGCTCAGTGCTCAGGGTGCTCAGTGCTCATTACTCAGTGCTCAGGGTGCTCAGTGCTCAGTGCTCAGGGTGCTGGGTGTTCAGTACTCAGGGTGCTGGGTGTTCAGTACTCGGTGTGCTGGGTGCTCAGTGCTCAGAGTGCTCAGGTTGCTCAGTGCTCAGTATTCAGTGCTCAGGGTGCTCAGTGCTCAGCGCTCAGAGTGCTGGGTGTTCAGTACTCAGGGTGCTGGGTGCTCAATACTCAGGATGCTGCGTGCTCAGTGCTCAGGGTGCTGGGTGCTCAGTACTCTGGGTTTTGGGTGCTCAGTACTCAGGGTGCTGGGTGCTCAGTGCTCAGGGTGCTGGGTGCTCAGTGCTCAGGGTGATGGGTGCTCAGTACTCAGGGTGCTGGGTGCTCAGTGCTCGTGGTGCTGGGTGCTCAGTGCTCAGGGTGCTCAGTGCTCAGTACTCAGGGTGCTGGGTGCTCAGTACTCAGGGTGCTGGGTGCTCAGTGCTCGGGGTGCTGGGTGCTCAGTACTCAGGGTGCTGGGTGCTCAGGGCTCGTGGTGCTGGGTGCTCAGTGATCGGGGTGCTGGGTGCTCAGTACTCAGGGTGCTGGGTGCTCAGTACTCAGGGTGCTGGGTGCTCAGTGCTCGGGGTGCTGGGTGCTCAGTGCTCGGGGCGCTGGGTGCTCAGTGCTCGGGGTGCTGGGTGCTCAGTACTCAGGGTGCTGTGTGCTCAGTGCTCAGTACTCAGCGTGCTGGGTGCTCAGTGCTCAGTGCTCAGGGTGCTCAGTGCTCAGGGTGCTGGGTGCTCAGGGTGCTGGGTGCTCAGTGCTCGGGGTGCTGGGTGCTCAGTGCTCAGGGTGCTGGGTGCTCAGTGCTCAGTGCTCAGGGTGCTGGGTGTTCAGTACTCAGGGTGCTGGGTGCTCAGTACTCAGGGTGCTGGGTGCTCAGTGCTCAGGGTGCTGGGTGCTCAGTGCTCAGGGTGCTGGGTGCTCAGTACTCAGGGTGCTGGGTGCTCAGTACTCAGGGTGCTCGGTGCTCAGTACTCAGGGTGCTGGGTGCTCAGTGCCCAGGGTGCTGGGTGCTCAGTACTCAGGGTGCTGGGTGCTCAGTACTCAGGGTGCTGGGTGCTCAGTGCTCAGGGTGCTGGCTGCTCAGTACTCAGGGTGCTGGGTGCCCAGTGCTCGGGGTGCTGTGTGCTCCGTGCTCAGGGTGCTGGGTGCTCAGTATTCAGGGTGCTGGGTGCTCAGTGCTCGGGGTGCTCGGTGCTCAGTGCTCAGGGTGCTGGGTGCTCAGTGCTCAGGATGATCAGTGCTCAGTACTCAGGGTGCTGGGTGCTCAGTGCTCAGGGTGCTCAGTGCTCAGTACTCAGTGTTCAGGGTGCTGGGTGTTCAGTTCTCAGGGTGCTGTGTGTTCAGTACTCGGTGTGCTGGGTGCTCAGTGCTCAGGGTGCTCAGTGCTCATTACTCAGTGCTCAGGGTGCTCAGTGCTCAGTGCTCAGGGTGCTGGGTGTTCAGTACTCAGGGTGCTGGGTGTTCAGTACTCGGTGTGCTGGGTGCTCAGTGCTCAGAGTGCTCAGGTTGCTCAGTGCTCAGTATTCAGTGCTCAGGGTGCTCAGTGCTCAGCGCTCAGAGTGCTGGGTGTTCAGTACTCAGGGTGCTGGGTGGTCAGTACTCAGGGTGCTGCGTGCTCAGTGCTCAGGGTGCTGGGTGCTCAGTATTCTGGGTTTTGGGTGCTCAGTACTCAGGGTGCTGGGTGCTCAGTGCTCAGGGTGCTTGGTTCTCAGTGCTCAGGGTGATGGGTGCTCAGTACTCAGGGTGCTGGGTGCTCAGTGCTCGGGGTGCTGGGTGCTCAGTGCTCAGGGTGCTCAGTGCTCAGTACTCAGGGTGCTGGGTGCTCAGTACTCAGGGTGCTGGGTGCTCAGTGCTCGGGGTGCTGGGTGCTCAGTACTCAGGGTGCTGGGTGCTCAGTGCTCGGGGTGCTGGCTGCTCAGTGATCGGGGTGCTGGGTGCTCAGTACTCAGGGTCCCTGGTGCTCAGTACTCAGGGTGCTGGGTGCTCAGTGCTCGGGGTGCTGGGTGCTCAGTGCTCGGGGCGCTGGGTGCTCAGTGCTCGGGGTGCTGGGTGCTCAGTACTCAGGGTGCTGTGAGCTCAGTGCTCAGTACTCAGCGTGCTGGGTGCTCAGTGCTCAGTGCTCAGGGTGCTCAGTGCTCAGGGTGCTGGGTGCTCAGGGTGCTGGGTGCTCAGTGCTCGGGGTGCTGGGTGCTCAGTGCTCAGGGTGCTGGGTGCTCAGTGCTCAGTGCTCAGGGTGCTGGGTGTTCAGTACTCAGGGTGCTGGGTGCTCAGTACTCCGGGTGCTGGGTGCTCAGTGCTCAGGGTGCTGGGTGCTCAGTGCTCAGGGTGCTGGGTGCTCAGTACTCAGGGTGCTGGGTGCTCAGTACTCAGGGTGCACGGTGCTCAGTACTCAGGGTGCTGGGTGCTCAGTGCCCAGGGTGCTGGGTGCTCAGTACTCAGGGTGCTGGGTGCTCAGTACTCAGGGTGCTGGGTGCTCAGTGCTCAGGGTGCTGTCTGCTCAGTACTCAGGGTGCTCGGTGCTCAGTGCTCGGTGTGCTGGGTGCTCAGTGCTCAGGGTGATCAGTGCTCAGTACTCAGGGTGCTGGGTGCTCAGTGCTCAGGGTGCTGGGTACTCAGTCCTCAGGGTGCTGGGTGCTCAGTGCTCAGTACTCAGGGTGCTCAGTACTCAGGGTGCCGGGTGCTCAGTGCTCGGGGTGCTGGGTGCTCAGTACTCAGGGTGCTGGGTGCTCAGTACTCGGGGTGCTGGGTGCTCAGTACTCAGGGTGCTGGGTGATCAGTGCTCGGGGTGCTGGGTGCTCAGTGCTCAGGGTGATCGGTGCTCAGTGCTCAGGGTGCTGGGTGCTCAGTCCTCAGGGTGCTCAGTGCTCAGGGTGCTGGGTGCTCAATGCTCGGGGTGCTCGGTGCTCAGTACTCAGGGTGCTGAGTGCTCAGTTCTCACGGTGCTGGGTGCTCAGTACTCAGGGTGCTGGGTGCTCAGTACTCAGGGTGCTGGGTGCTCAGTGCTCAGGGTGCTGGGTGCTCAGTGCTCAGGGTGCTATGTGCTCAGTGCTCGGGGTGCTGGGTGCTCAGTGCTCGGGGTGCTGGGTGCTCAGTGCTCAGTGCTCAGGGTGCTGGGTGCTCAGTGCTCAGGGTGCTGGTTGCTCAGTACTCAGGGTGCTGGGTGCTCAGTGCTCAGGGTGCTGGGTGCTCAGAACTCAGGGTGCTGGGTACTCAGTACTCAGGGTGCTGGGTGCTCAGTACTCATGGTGCTGGGTGCTCAGTGCTCGGGGTGCTGCGTGCTCAGTGCTCAGGGTGCTGGGTGCTCAGTGCTCAGGGTGCTGGGTGCTCAATACTCAGGGTGCTGGGTGCTCAGTGCTCGGGGTGCTCGGTGCTCAGTACTCAAGGTGCTGGGTGCTCAGTGCTCAGGGTGCTGGGTGCTCAGTCCTCGGGGTGCTCCGTGCTCAGTGATCAGGGTGCTGGGTGCTCAGTACTCAGGGTGCTCGGTGCTCAGTACTCAGGGTGCTGGGTGCTCAGTGCTCGGGTTGCTGGGTTCTCAGTGCTCAGTACTCAGGGTGCTGGGAGCTCAGTGCTCAGGGTGCTGGGTGCTCAGTATTCAGGGTGCTCAGTGCTCAGTACTCGGGGTGCTTGATGCTCAGTACTCAGGGTGCTCAGTGCTCAGTACTCGGGGTGCTCGGTGCTCAGTGCTCAGGGTGCTCAGTGCTCAGTGCTCGGGGTGCTTGGTGCTCAGTGCTAGGGGCGCTGGGTGCTCAGTGCTCGGGGTGCTGAGTGCTCAGTACTCGGGGTGCTGGGTGCTCAGTGCTCAGGGTGCTCAGTGCTCAGTACTCAGTGCTCAGGGTGCTCAGTACTCAGTGCTCAGGGTGCTGGGTGTTCAGTACTCAGGGTGCTGGGTGCTCAGTACTCAGGTTGCTGGGTGCTCAATGCTCAGGGTGCTGGGTGCTCAGTGCTCGGGGTGCTGGGTGCTCAGTACTCAGGGTGCTGTGTGCTCAGTGCTCAGTACTCAGCGTGCTGGGTGCTCAGTGCTCAGTGCTCAGGGTGCTCAGTGCTCAGGGTGCTGGGTGCTCAGGGTGCTGGGTGCTCAGTGCTCGGGGTGCTGGGTGCTCAGTGCTCAGGGTGCTGGGTGCTCAGTGCTCAGTGCTCAGGGTGCTGGGTGTTCAGTACTCAGGGTGCTGGGTGCTCAGTACTCAGGGTGCTGGGTGCTCAGTGCTCAGGGTGCTGGGTGCTCAGTGCTCAGGGTGCTGGGTGCTCAGTACTCAGGGTGCTGGGTGCTCAGTACTCAGGGTGCTCGGTGCTCAGTACTCAGGGTGCTGGGTGCTCAGTGCCCAGGGTGCTGGGTGCTCAGTACTCAGGGTGCTGGGTGCTCAGTACTCAGGGTGCTGGGTGCTCAGTGCTCAGGGTGCTGGCTGCTCAGTACTCAGGGTGCTGGGTGCCCAGTGCTCGGGGTGCTGTGTGCTCCGTGCTCAGGGTGCTGGGTGCTCAGTATTCAGGGTGCTGGGTGCTCAGTGCTCGGGGTGCTCGGTGCTCAGTGCTCAGGGTGCTGGGTGCTCAGTGCTCAGGATGATCAGTGCTCAGTACTCAGGGTGCTGGGTGCTCAGTGCTCAGGGTGCTCAGTGCTCAGTACTCAGTGTTCAGGGTGCTGGGTGTTCAGTTCTCAGGGTGCTGTGTGTTCAGTACTCGGTGTGCTGGGTGCTCAGTGCTCAGGGTGCTCAGTGCTCATTACTCAGTGCTCAGGGTGCTCAGTGCTCAGTGCTCAGGGTGCTGGGTGTTCAGTACTCAGGGTGCTGGGTGTTCAGTACTCGGTGTGCTGGGTGCTCAGTGCTCAGAGTGCTCAGGTTGCTCAGTGCTCAGTATTCAGTGCTCAGGGTGCTCAGTGCTCAGCGCTCAGAGTGCTGGGTGTTCAGTACTCAGGGTGCTGGGTGGTCAGTACTCAGGGTGCTGCGTGCTCAGTGCTCAGGGTGCTGGGTGCTCAGTATTCTGGGTTTTGGGTGCTCAGTACTCAGGGTGCTGGGTGCTCAGTGCTCAGGGTGCTTGGTTCTCAGTGCTCAGGGTGATGGGTGCTCAGTACTCAGGGTGCTGGGTGCTCAGTGCTCGGGGTGCTGGGTGCTCAGTGCTCAGGGTGCTCAGTGCTCAGTACTCAGGGTGCTGGGTGCTCAGTACTCAGGGTGCTGGGTGCTCAGTGCTCGGGGTGCTGGGTGCTCAGTACTCAGGGTGCTGGGTGCTCAGTGCTCGGGGTGCTGGCTGCTCAGTGATCGGGGTGCTGGGTGCTCAGTACTCAGGGTCCCTGGTGCTCAGTACTCAGGGTGCTGGGTGCTCAGTGCTCGGGGTGCTGGGTGCTCAGTGCTCGGGGCGCTGGGTGCTCAGTGCTCGGGGTGCTGGGTGCTCAGTACTCAGGGTGCTGTGAGCTCAGTGCTCAGTACTCAGCGTGCTGGGTGCTCAGTGCTCAGTGCTCAGGGTGCTCAGTGCTCAGGGTGCTGGGTGCTCAGGGTGCTGGGTGCTCAGTGCTCGGGGTGCTGGGTGCTCAGTGCTCAGGGTGCTGGGTGCTCAGTGCTCAGTGCTCAGGGTGCTGGGTGTTCAGTACTCAGGGTGCTGGGTGCTCAGTACTCCGGGTGCTGGGTGCTCAGTGCTCAGGGTGCTGGGTGCTCAGTGCTCAGGGTGCTGGGTGCTCAGTACTCAGGGTGCTGGGTGCTCAGTACTCAGGGTGCACGGTGCTCAGTACTCAGGGTGCTGGGTGCTCAGTGCCCAGGGTGCTGGGTGCTCAGTACTCAGGGTGCTGGGTGCTCAGTACTCAGGGTGCTGGGTGCTCAGTGCTCAGGGTGCTGTCTGCTCAGTACTCAGGGTGCTCGGTGCTCAGTGCTCGGTGTGCTGGGTGCTCAGTGCTCAGGGTGATCAGTGCTCAGTACTCAGGGTGCTGGGTGCTCAGTGCTCAGGGTGCTGGGTACTCAGTCCTCAGGGTGCTGGGTGCTCAGTGCTCAGTACTCAGGGTGCTCAGTACTCAGGGTGCCGGGTGCTCAGTGCTCGGGGTGCTGGGTGCTCAGTACTCAGGGTGCTGGGTGCTCAGTACTCGGGGTGCTGGGTGCTCAGTACTCAGGGTGCTGGGTGATCAGTGCTCGGGGTGCTGGGTGCTCAGTGCTCAGGGTGATCGGTGCTCAGTGCTCAGGGTGCTGGGTGCTCAGTCCTCAGGGTGCTCAGTGCTCAGGGTGCTGGGTGCTCAATGCTCGGGGTGCTCGGTGCTCAGTACTCAGGGTGCTGAGTGCTCAGTTCTCACGGTGCTGGGTGCTCAGTACTCAGGGTGCTGGGTGCTCAGTACTCAGGGTGCTGGGTGCTCAGTGCTCAGGGTGCTGGGTGCTCAGTGCTCAGGGTGCTATGTGCTCAGTGCTCGGGGTGCTGGGTGCTCAGTGCTCGGGGTGCTGGGTGCTCAGTGCTCAGTGCTCAGGGTGCTGGGTGCTCAGTGCTCAGGGTGCTGGTTGCTCAGTACTCAGGGTGCTGGGTGCTCAGTGCTCAGGGTGCTGGGTGCTCAGAACTCAGGGTGCTGGGTACTCAGTACTCAGGGTGCTGGGTGCTCAGTACTCATGGTGCTGGGTGCTCAGTGCTCGGGGTGCTGCGTGCTCAGTGCTCAGGGTGCTGGGTGCTCAGTGCTCAGGGTGCTGGGTGCTCAATACTCAGGGTGCTGGGTGCTCAGTGCTCGGGGTGCTCGGTGCTCAGTACTCAAGGTGCTGGGTGCTCAGTGCTCAGGGTGCTGGGTGCTCAGTCCTCGGGGTGCTCCGTGCTCAGTGATCAGGGTGCTGGGTGCTCAGTACTCAGGGTGCTCGGTGCTCAGTACTCAGGGTGCTGGGTGCTCAGTGCTCGGGTTGCTGGGTTCTCAGTGCTCAGTACTCAGGGTGCTGGGAGCTCAGTGCTCAGGGTGCTGGGTGCTCAGTATTCAGGGTGCTCAGTGCTCAGTACTCGGGGTGCTTGATGCTCAGTACTCAGGGTGCTCAGTGCTCAGTACTCGGGGTGCTCGGTGCTCAGTGCTCAGGGTGCTCAGTGCTCAGTGCTCGGGGTGCTTGGTGCTCAGTGCTAGGGGCGCTGGGTGCTCAGTGCTCGGGGTGCTGAGTGCTCAGTACTCGGGGTGCTGGGTGCTCAGTGCTCAGGGTGCTCAGTGCTCAGTACTCAGTGCTCAGGGTGCTCAGTACTCAGTGCTCAGGGTGCTGGGTGTTCAGTACTCAGGGTGCTGGGTGCTCAGTACTCAGGTTGCTGGGTGCTCAATGCTCAGGGTGCTGGGTGCTCAGTGCTCGGGGTGCTGGGTGCTCAGTACTGAGCGTGCTGGGTGCTCAGTACTCAGGGTGCTGGGTGCTCAGTACTCTGGGTGTTGGGTGCTCAGTACTCAGGGTGCTGGGTGCTCAGTGCTCGGGGTGCTGGGTGCTCAGTGCTCAGGGTGCTGGGTGCTCAGTGCTCAGGGTGCTGGGTGCTCAGTACTCAGGGTGCTGGGTGCTTAGTGCTCGAGGTGCTCGGTGCTCAGTACTCAAGGTGCTGGGTGCTCAGTCCTCGGGGTGCTCCGTGCTCAGGGTGCTGGTTGCTCAGTGCTCCGGGTGCTGGGTGCTCAGTACTCAGCGTGCTGTGTGCTCAGTACTCAGGGTGCTGGGTGCTCAGTGCTCAGGGTGCTGGGTGCTCAGTTCTCAGGGTGCAGGGTGCTCAGTGATCGGGGTGCTGGGTGCTCAGTACTCAGGGTGCTCAGTGCTCGAGGTGCTCGGTGCTCAGTACTCAAGGTGCTGGGTGCTCAGTGCTCAGGGTGCTGGGTGCTCAGTCCTCGGGGTTCTCCGTGCTCAGGGTGCTGGGTGCTCAGTGCTCAGGGTGCTGGGTGCTCAGTGGTCAGTGCTCAGGGTGCTGGGTGTTCAGTACTCAGGGTGCTGGGTGCTCAGTACTCAGGGTGCTGGGTGCTCAGTGCTCAGGGTGCTGGGTGCTCAGTGCTCAGGGTGCTGGGTGCTCAGTACTCAGGGTGCTGGGTGCTCAGTACTCAGGGTGCTCGGTACTCAGTACTCAGGGTGCTGGGTGCTCAGTGCCCAGGGTGCTGGCTGCTCAGTACTCAGGGTGCTGGGTGCTCAGTACTCAGGGTGCTGGGTGGCAGTGCTCAGGGTGCTGGCTGCTCAGTACTCAGGGTGCTGGGTGCTCAGTGCTCGGGGTGCTGGGTGCTCAGTGCTCAGGGAGATCAGTGCTCAGTACTCAGTGTGCTGGGTGCTCAGTGCTCAGGGTGCTGGGTACTCAGTCCTCATGGTGCTGGGTGCTCAGTGCTCAGTACACAGGGTGCTCAGTACTCAGGGTGCTGGGTGAGCAGTGCTCGGGGTGCTGGGTGCTCAGTACTCAGGGTGCTGGGTGCTCAGTGCTCGGGGTTCTGGGTGCTCAGTACTCAGGGTGATCGGTGCTCAGTGCTCAGGGTGCTGGGTGCTCAGTCCTCAGGGTGCTCAGTGCTCAGGGTGCTGGGTGCTCAGTGCTCGGGGTGCTCGGTGCTCAGTACTCAGGGTGCTGAGTGCTCAGTTCTCACGGTGCTGGGTGATCAGTACTCAGGATGGTGGGTGCTCAGTACTCAGGGTGCTGGGTGCTCAGTTCTCAGGGTGCTGGGTGCTCAGTGCTCAGGGTGCTGGGTGCTCAGTGCTCGGGGTGCTGGGTGCTCAGTGCTCGGGGTGCTGGGTGCTCAGTGCTCAGTGCTCAGGGTGCTGGGTGCTCAGTGCTCAGGGTGCTGGTTGCTCAGTACTCAGGGTGCTGGGTGCTCAGTACTCAGGGTGCTGGGTGCTCAGTGCTCAGGGTGCTGGGTGCTCAGTACTCAGGGTGCTGGGTGCTCAGTACTCAGGGTGCTGGGTGCTCAGTACTCAGGGTGCTGGGTGCTCAGTGCTCGGGGTGCTCGGTGCTCAGTACTCAGGGTGCTCGGTGCTCAGTACTCAGGGTGCTGGGTGCTCAGTGCTCGGGGTGCTGGGTCCTCAGTGCTCAGTACTCAGGGTGCTGGGTGCTCAGTGCTCAGGGTGCTGGGTGCTCAGTACTCAGGGTGCTGGGTGCTCAGTGCTCGGGGTGCTGGGTGCTCAGTGCTCAGGGTGCTCAGTGCTCAGTACTCAGGGTGCTGGGTGCTCAGTACTCAGGGTGCTGGGTGCTCAGTGCTCGGGGTGCTGGGTGCTCAGTACTCAGGGTGCTGGGTGCTCAGTGCTCGGGGTGCTGGCTGCTCAGTGATCGGGGTGCTGGGTGCTCAGTACTCAGGGTCCCTGGTGCTCAGTACTCAGGGTGCTATGTGCTCAGTGCTCGGGGTGCTGGGTGCTCAGTGCTCGGGGCGCTGGGTGCTCAGTGCTCGGGGTGCTGGGTGCTCAGTACTCAGGGTGCTGTGAGCTCAGTGCTCAGTACTCAGCGTGCTGGGTGCTCAGTGCTCAGTGCTCAGGGTGCTCAGTGCTCAGGGTGCTGGGTGCTCAGGGTGCTGGGTGCTCAGTGCTCGGGGTGCTGGGTGCTCAGTGCTCAGGGTGCTGGGTGCTCAGTGCTCAGTGCTCAGGGTGCTGGGTGTTCAGTACTCAGGGTGCTGGGTGCTCAGTACTCCGGGTGCTGGGTGCTCAGTGCTCAGGGTGCTGGGTGCTCAGTGCTCAGGGTGCTGGGTGCTCAGTACTCAGGGTGCTTGGTGCTCAGTACTCAGGGTGCACGGTGCTCAGTACTCAGGGTGCTGGGTGCTCAGTGCCCAGGGTGCTGGGTGCTCAGTACTCAGGGTGCTGGGTGCTCAGTACTCAGGGTGCTGGGTGCTCAGTGCTCAGGGTGCTGGCTGCTCAGTACTCAGGGTGCTCGGTGCTCAGTGCTCGGTGTGCTGGGTGCTCAGTGCTCAGGGTGATCAGTGCTCAGTACTCAGGGTGCTGGGTGCTCAGTGCTCAGGGTGCTGGGTACTCAGTCCTCAGGGTGCTGGGTGCTCAGTGCTCAGTACTCAGGGTGCTCAGTACTCAGGGTGCCGGGTGCTCAGTGCTCGGGGTGCTGGGTGCTCAGTACTCAGGGTGCTGGGTGCTCAGTACTCGGGGTGCTGGGTGCTCAGTACTCAGGGTGCTGGGTGATCAGTGCTCGGGGTGCTGGGTGCTCAGTGCTCAGGGTGATCGGTGCTCAGTGCTCAGGGTGCTGGGTGCTCAGTCCTCAGGGTGCTCAGTGCTCAGGGTGCTGGGTGCTCAGTGCTCGGGGTGCTCGGTGCTCAGTACTCAGGGTGCTGAGTGCTCAGTTCTCACGGTGCTGGGTGCTCAGTACTCAGGGTGCTGGGTGCTCAGTACTCAGGGTGCTGGGTGCTCAGTGCTCAGGGTGCTGGGTGCTCAGTGCTCAGGGTGCTATGTGCTCAGTGCTCGGGGTGCTGGGTGCTCAGTGCTCGGGGTGCTGGGTGCTCAGTGCTCAGTGCTCAGGGTGCTGGGTGCTCAGTGCTCAGGGTGCTGGTTGCTCAGTACTCAGGGTGCTGGGTGCTCAGTGCTCAGGGTGCTGGGTGCTCAGAACTCAGGGTGCTGGGTACTCAGTACTCAGGGTGCTGGGTGCTCAGTACTCAGGGTGCTGGGTGCTCAGTGCTCGGGGTGCTGCGTGCTCAGTGCTCAGGGTGCTGGGTGCTCAGTGCTCAGGGTGCTGGGTGCTCAATACTCAGGGTGCTGGGTGCTCAGTGCTCGGGGTGCTCGGTGCTCAGTACTCAAGGTGCTGGGTGCTCAGTGCTCAGGGTGCTGGGTGCTCAGTCCTCGGGGTGCTCCGTGCTCAGTGATCAGGGTGCTGGGTGCTCAGTACTCAGGGTGCTCGGTGCTCAGTACTCAGGGTGCTGGGTGCTCAGTGCTCGGGGTGCTGGGTCCTCAGTGCTCAGTACTCAGGGTGCTGGGTGCTCAGTGCTCAGGGTGCTGGGTGCTCAGTATTCAGGGTGCTCAGTGAACAGTACTCGGGGTGCTTGGTGCTCAGTACTCAGGGTGCTCAGTGTTCAGTACTCGGTGTGCTGGGTGCTCAGTGCTCAGGGTGCTCAGTGCTCAGTGCTTGGGGTGCTGGGTGATCAGTGCTCAGGGTGCTGGGTGCTCAGTACTCTGGGTGTTGGGTGCTCAGTACTCAGGGTGCTGGGTGGCAGTGCTCAGGGTGCTGGCTGCTCAGTACTCAGGGTGCTGGGTGCTCAGTGCTCGGGGTGCTGGGTGCTCAGTGCTCAGGGAGATCAGTGCTCAGTACTCAGTGTGCTGGGTGCTCAGTGCTCAGGGTGCTGGGTACTCAGTCCTCATGGTGCTGGGTGCTCAGTGCTCAGTACACAGGGTGCTCAGTACTCAGGGTGCTGGGTGAGCAGTGCTCGGGGTGCTGGGTGCTCAGTACTCAGGGTGCTGGGTGCTCAGTGCTCGGGGTTCTGGGTGCTCAGTACTCAGGGTGATCGGTGCTCAGTGCTCAGGGTGCTGGGTGCTCAGTCCTCAGGGTGCTCAGTGCTCAGGGTGCTGGGTGCTCAGTGCTCGGGGTGCTCGGTGCTCAGTACTCAGGGTGCTGAGTGCTCAGTTCTCACGGTGCTGGGTGATCAGTACTCAGGATGCTGGGTGCTCAGTACTCAGGGTGCTGGGTGCTCAGTTCTCAAGGTGCTGGGTGCTCAGTGCTCAGGGTGCTGGGTGCTCATTCTCGGGGTGCTGGGTGCTCAGTGCTCGGGGTGCTGGGTGCTCAGTACTCAGGGTGCTGGGGGCTCAGGACTCAGGGTGCTGGGTGCTCAGTACTCAGGGTGCTCGGTTCTCAGTACTCAGGGTGCTGGGTACTCATTCTCGGGGTGCTGATGCTCAGTGCTCGGGGTGCTGGGTGCTCAGTACTCAGGGTGCTGGGGGCTCAGTACTCAGGGTGCTGGGTGCTCAGTACTCAGGGTGATCTGTTCTCAGTAATCAGGGTGCTGGGTGCTCAGTGCTCGGGCTGCTGGGTGCTCAGTACTCGGGGAGCTCATTGTTCAGTACTCAGGGTGCTGGGTGCTCAGTACTCAGGGTGCTGGGTGCTCAGTGCTCGGGGTGCTCGGTGCTCAGTACTCGGGGTGCTGGGTGCTCAGTACTCAGGGTGCTGGGTGCTCAGTGCTCAGGGTGCTGGTTGCTCAGTGCTCGGGGTGCTGGGTGCTCAGTGCTGAGGGTGCTGGCTGCTCAGTGCTCAGGGTGCTGGGTGCTCAGTACTCAGCGTGCTCGGTGCTCAGTCCTCAGGGTGCTCAGTGCTCAGTACTCAGCGTGCTGGGTGCTCAGTGCTCAGGGTCCTCGGTGCTCAGTACTCAGGGTGCTCAGTACTCAGTACTCAGCGTGCTTTGTGCTCAGTGCTCAGGGTGCTGGGTGCTCAGTACTCAGGGTGCTGTGTGCTCAGTACTCAGGGTGCTGGGTGCTCAGTGCTCGGGGTGCTGGGTGCTCAGTGCTCAGGGTGATCGGTGCTCAGTGCTCAGGGTGCTGGGTGCTCAGTCCTCAGGCTGCTCAGTGCTCAAGGTGCTGGGTGCTCAGTATTCAGGGTGCTGGGTGCTCAGTGCTCGGGGTGCTGGGTGCTCAGTGCTCAGTACTCAGGGTGCTGGGTGCTCAGTGCTCAGGGTGCTGGGTGCTCAGTACTCAGAGTGCTCAGTGCTCAGTACTCGGGTTGCTGGGTGCTCAGTACTCAGGGTGCTCAGTGCTCAGTACTCAGGGTGCTGGGTTCTCAGTGCTCAGGGTGCTCAGTGCTCAGTGCTCGGGGTGCTGGGTGCTCAGCGCTCAGTGCTCAGGGTGCTGGGTATTCAGTACTCAGGGTGCTGGGTGCTCAGTACTCAGGGTGCTGGGTGCTCAGTGCTCAGGGTGCTGGGTGTTCAGTACTCAGGGTGCTGGGTGCTCAGTACTCGGTGTGCTGGGTGCTCAGTGCTCAGGGTGCTCAGTGCTCAGTAGTCAGTGCTCAGGGTGCTCAGTGCTCAGTGCTCAGGGTGCTGGGTGTTCAGTACTCAGGGTGCTGGGTGCTCAGTACTCAGGGTGCTGGGGGCTCAGTGCTCAGGGTGCTGGGTGCTCAGTACTCTGGGAGTTGGGTGCTCAATACTCAGGGTGCTGGGTGCTCAGTGCTCAGGGTGCAGGGTGCTCAGTGCTCAGGGTGCTGGGTGCTCAGTACTCAGGGTGCTGGGTGCTCAGTGCTTGAGGTGCTCGGTGCTCAGTACTCAAGGTGCTGGGAGCTCAGTGCTCAGGGTGCTGGGTGCTCAGTGCTCGGGGTGCTCGGTGCTCAGTACTCAGGGTGCTGAGTGCTCAGTACTCAGGGTGATGGGTGCTCAGTACTCAGGGTGCTGGGTGCTCAGTGCTCGGGGTGCTTGGTGCTCAGTGCTCAGGGTGCTCAGTGCTCAGTACTCAGGGTGCTGGGTGCTCAGTACTCAGGGTGCTGGGTGCTCAGTGCTCGGGGTGCTGGGTGCTCAGTACTCAGGGTGCTGGGTGCTCAGTGCTCGGGGTGCGGGGTGCTCAGTGCTCGGGGTGCTGGGTGCTCAGTACTCAGGGTGCTGGGTGCTCAGTACTCAGGGTGCTGGGTGCTCAGTGCTCGGGGTGCTGGGTGCTCAGTGCTCGGTGTGCTGGGTGCTCAGTACTCAGGGTGCTGTGTGCTCAGTGCTCAGTACTCAGCGTGCTGGGTGCTCAGTGCTCAGAGTGTTGGGTGCTCAGTACTCAGGGTGCTGGGTGCTCAGTGCTCAGTGCTCAGGGTACTCAGTTCTCAGGGTGCTGGGTGCTCAGGGTGCTGGGTGCTCAGTGCTGGGGTGCTTTGTGCTCAGTGCTCAGGGTGCTGGGTGCTCAGTGCTCAGTGCTCAGGGTGCTGGGTGTTCAGTGCTCAGTGCTCAGGGTGCTGGGTGTTCAGTAATCAGGGTGCTGGGTGCTCAGTACTCAGGGTGCTGGGTGCTCAGTACTCAGGGTGCTCGGTGCTCAGTACTCAGGGTGCTGGGTGCTCAGTGCCCAGGGTGCTGGGTGCTCAGTTCTCAGGGTGCTGGGTGCTCAGGGTGCTGGGTGCTCAGTGCTGGGGTGCTTTGTGCTCAGTGCTCAGGGTGCTGGGTGCTCAGTGCTCAGTGCTCAGGGTGCTGGGTGTTCAGTGCTCAGTGCTCAGGGTGCTGGGTGCTCAGTACTCAGGGTGCTCAGTGCTCAGTACTCGTGGTGCTTGGTGCTCAGTACTCAGGGTGCTCAGTGCTCAGTACTCGGGGGTGCGGGGTGCTCAGTACTCAGGGTGCTCAGTGCTCAGTGCTCGGGGCGCTGGGTGCTCAGTGCTCGCGGTGCTGGGTGCTCAGTACTCGGGGTGCTGGGTGCTCAGTGCTCAGGGTGCTCAGTGCTCAGTACTCAGGGTGCTGGGTGCTCAGTACTCGAGGTGCTGGGTGCTCAGTGCTCAGGGTGCTGGGTGCTCAGTACTCAGGGTGCTGGGTGCTCAGTGCTCACGGTGCTGTGTGCTCAGTACTCTGGGTGTTGGGTGCTCAGGACTCAGGGTGCTGGGTGCTCAGTGCTCGGGGTGCTGGGTGCTCAGTGCTCAGGGTGCTGGGTGCTCAGTGCTCAGGGTGCTGGGTGCTCAGTACTCAGGGTGCTGGGTGCTTAGTGCTCGAGGTGCTCCGTGCTCAGGGTGCTGGGTGCTCAGTGCTCAGGGTGCTGGGTGCTCAGTGCTCGGGGAGCTGGGTGCTGAGTGCTCAGGGAGCTGGGTGCTCAGTGCTCGGGGAGCTGGGTGCTGAGTGCTCAGGGAGCTGGGTGCTCAGTTCTCGGGGTGCTCGGTGCTCAGTGCTCAGGGTCCTGGGTGCTCAGTACTCAGGGTGCTGGGTTGCTTAGTACTCAGGGTGCTCAGTGCTCAGTACACAGGCCGCTGGGTGGTCAGTGCTCGGGGTGCTGGGTGCTCAGTGCTCAGTACTCAGGGTGCTGGGTGCTCAGTGCTCGGGGTGCTGGGTGCTCAGTACTCAGCGTGCTGGGTGCTCAGTACTCAGGGTGCTGGGTGCTCAGTGCTCAGGGTGCTGGGTGCTCAGTGATCGGGGTGCTGGGTGCTCAGTACTCAGGGTGATCATTGCTCGGGGAGCTCGGTGCTCAGTTCTCAGCGTGCGGGGTGCTCAGTACTCAGTGCTCGGCGTCCTGGGTGCTCAGTACTCAGGGTGCTGGGGTGCTCAGTGCTCAGGGTGCTGGGTGCTCAGTGCTCAGGGTGCTGGTGCTCAGTACTCAGGGTGCTGGGTGCTCAGTGCTCAGGGTGATCAGTGCTCAGTACTCAGGGTGCTGGGTGCTCAGTGCTCAGGGTGCTGGGTGCTCAGTCCTCAGGGTGCTCAGTAATCAGGGTGCTGGGTGCTCAGTGCTCAGTACTCAGGGTGCTCAGTACTCAGGGTGCTTGGTGCTCAGTGCTCAGTACTCAGGGTGCTCAGTACTCAGGGTGCTGGGTGCTCAGTGCTCGGGGTGCTGGGTGCTCAGTACTCAGTGTGCTGGGCGCTCAGTCCTCAGGGTGCTGGGTGCTCAGTCCTCAGGGTGCTCAGTGCTCATGGTGCTGGGTGCTCAGTGCTCAGTACACAGGGTGCTCAGTACTCAGGGTGCTGGGTGAGCAGTGCTCGGGGTGCTGGGTGCTCAGTACTCAGGGTGCTGGGTGCTCAGTGCTCGGGGTTCTGGGTGCTCAGTACTCAGGGTGATCGGTGCTCAGTGCTCAGGGTGCTGGGTGCTCAGTGGTCAGTGCTCAGGGTGCTGGGTGTTCAGTACTCAGGGTGCTGGGTGCTCAGTACTCAGGGTGCTGGGTGCTCAGTGCTCAGGGGTGCTGGGTGCTCAGTGCTCAGGGTGCTGGGTGCTCAGTACTCAGGGTGCTGGGTGCTCAGTACTCAGGGTGCTTGGTACTCAGTACTCAGGGTGCTGGGTGCTCAGTGCCCAGGGTGCTGGCTGCTCAGTACTCAGGGTGCTGGGTGCTCAGTACTCAGGGTGCTGGGTGGGCAGTGCTCAGGGTGCTGGCTGCTCAGTACTCAGGGTGCTGGGTGCTCAGTGCTCGGGGTGCTGGGTGCTCAGTGCTCAGGGTGATCAGTGCTCAGTACTCAGTGTGCTGGGTGCTCAGTGCTCAGGGTGCTGGGTACTCAGTCCTCATGGTGCTGGGTGCTCAGTGCTCAGTACACAGGGTGCTCAGTACTCAGGGGTGCTGGGTGAGCAGTGCTCGGGGGTGCTGGGTGCTCAGTACTCAGGGTGCTGGGTGCTCAGTGCTCGGGGGTTCTGGGTGCTCAGTACTCAGGGTGATCGGTGCTCAGTGCTCAGGGTGCTGGGTGCTCAGTCCTCAGGGTGCTCAGTGCTCAGGGTGCTGGGTGCTCAGTGCTCGGGGGTGCTCGGTGCTCAGTACTCAGGGTGCTGAGTGCTCAGTTCTCACGGTGCTGGGTGATCAGTACTCAGGGTGCTGGGTGCT
The DNA here is from genome assembly GCF_018167655.1 of Microtus oregoni. Classification (NCBI taxonomy): domain Eukaryota; kingdom Metazoa; phylum Chordata; class Mammalia; order Rodentia; family Cricetidae; genus Microtus; species Microtus oregoni. The sequence goes on along the minus strand of NW_024544083.1, from coordinate 7,226 downwards.
CAGTACTCAGGGTGCTGGGTGCTCAGTGCTCAGGGTGCTGGGTGCTCAGTGCTCAGGGTGCTGGGTGCTCAGTGCTCGGGGTGCTGGGTGCTCAGTGCTCGGGGTGCTGGGTGCTCAGTGCTCAGTGCTCAGGGTGCTGGGTGCTCAGTGCTCAGGGTGCTGGTTGCTCAGTACTCAGGGTGCTGGGTGCTCAGTACTCAGGGTGCTGGGTGCTCAGTGCTCAGGGTGCTGGGTGCTCAGTACTCAGGGTGCTGGGTGCTCAGTACTCAGGGTGCTGGGTGCTCAGTACTCAGGGGTGCTGGGTGCTCAGTGCTCGGGGTGCTCGGTGCTCAGTACTCAAGGTGCTGGGTGCTCAGTGCTCAGGGTGCTGGCTGCTCAGTCCTCGGGGTACTCCGTGCACAGTGATCAGGGTGGTGGGTGCTCAGTACTCAGGGTGCTCGGTGCTCAGTACTCAGGGTGCTGGGTGCTCAGTGCTCGGGGTGCTGGGTCCTCAGTTCTCAGTACTCAGGGTGCTGGGTGCTCAGTGCTCAGGGTGCTGGCTGCTCAGTATTCAGGGTGCTCAGTGAACAGTACTCGGGGTGCTTGGTGCTCAGTACTCAGGGTGCTCAGTGTTCAGTACTCGGTGTGCTGGGTGCTCAGTGCTCAGGGTGCTCAGTGCTCAGTGCTTGGGGTGCTGGGTGCTCAGTGCTCAGGGTGCTGGGTGCTCAGTACTCTGGGTGTTGGGTGCTCAGTACTCAGGGTGCTGGGTGCTCAGTGCTCGGGGTGCTGGGTGCTCAGTGCTCAGGGGTGCTGGGTGCTCAGTGCTCAGGGTGCTGGGTGCTCAGTACTCAGGGTGCTGGGTGCTTAGTGTTCGAGGTGCTCCGTTCTCAGTACTCAAGGTGCTGGGTGCTCAGTGCTCAGGGTGCTGGGTGCTCAGTCTTCGGGGTGCTCCGTGCTCAGGGTGCTGGTTGCTCAGTGCTCGGGGTGCTGGTGCTCAGTACTCAGCGTGCTGGGTGCTCAGTACTCAGGGTGCTGGGTGCTCAGTGCTCAGGGTGCTGGGTGCTCTGTGCTCAGGGTGCAGGGTGCTCAGTGATCGGGTGCTGGGTGCTCAGTACTCAGGGTGCTCAGTGCTCGAGGTGCTCGGTGCTCAGTACTCAAGGTGCTGGGTGCTCAGTGCTCAGGGTGCTGGGAGCTCAGTCCTCGGGGTGCTCCGTGCTCAGGGTGCTGGGTTCTCAGTGCTCAGGGTGCTGGGGTGCTCAGTGCTCGGGGTGTTGGGTGCGGGAGTGCTCAGGGTGCTGGGTGCTCAGTGCTCGGGGTGCTCGGTGCTCAGTGCTCAGGGTTCTGGGTGCTCAGTACTCAGGGTGCTGGGTGCTTAGTACTCAGGGTGCTCAGTGCTCAGTACACAGGGTGCTGGGTGCTCAGTGCTCGGGGTGCTGGGTGCTCAGTGCTCAGTACTCAGGGTGCTGGGTGCTCAGTGATCGGGGAGCTGGGTGCTCAGTACTCAGCGTGCTGGGTGCTCAGTACTCAAGGTGCTGGGTGCTCAGTGCTCAGGGTGCTGGGTGCTCAGTACACAGGGTGCTGGGTGCTCAGTGATCGGGGTGCTGGGTGCTCAGTACTCAGGGTTCTCAGTGCTTGGGGAGCTCGGTGCTCAGTACTCAGTGGTGCTGTGTGCTCAGTACTCAGTGCTCGGGGTCCTGGGTGCTCCGTGCTCGGGGGTGGCTGGGTGCTCAGTGCTCTGGGTTGCTTAGTGCTCAGTACTCAGGGTGCTGGGTGCTCAGTACTCAGCGTGCTGGGTGCTCATTCTCGGGGGTGCTGGGTGCTCAGTGCTCGGGGTGCTGGGTGCTCAGTACTCAGGGTGCTGGGGGCTCAGGACTCAGGGTGCTGGGTGCTCAGTACTCAGGGGTGCTCGGTTCTCAGTACTCAGGGTGCTGGGTGCTCATTCTCGGGGTGCTGATGCTCAGTGCTCGGGGTGCTGGGTGCTCAGTACTCAGGGTGCTGGGGGCTCAGTACTCAGGGTGCTGGGTGCTCAGTACTCAGGGTGATCTGTTCTCAGTAATCAGGGTGCTGGGTGCTCAGTGCTCGGGCTGCTGGGTGCTCAGTACTCGGGGAGCTCATTGTTCAGTACTCAGGGTGCTGGGTGCTCAGTACTCAGGGTGCTGGGTGCTCAGTGCTCGGGGTGCTCGGTGCTCAGTACTCGGGGTGCTGGGTGCTCAGTACTCAGGGTGCTGGGTGCTCAGTGCTCAGGGTGCTGGTTGCTCAGTGCTCGGGGTGCTGGGTTGCTCAGTGCTGAGTGTGCTGGCTGCTCAGTGCTCAGGGTGCTGGGTGCTCAGTACTCAGCGTGCTCGGTGCTCAGTCCTCAGGGTGCTCAGTGCTCAGTACTCAGCGTGCTGGGTGCTCAGTGCTCAGGGTCCTCGGTGCTCAGTACTCAGGGTGCTCAGTACTCAGTACTCAGCGTGCTTTGTGCTCAGTGCTCAGGGTGCTGGGTGCTCAGTACTCAGGGTGCTGGGTGCTCAGTACTCAGGGTGCTGGGTGCTCAGTGCTCGGGTGCTGGGTGCTCAGTGCTCAGGGTGATAGGTGCTCAGTGCTCAGGGTGCTGGGTGCTCAGTCCTCAGGCTGCTCAGTGCTCAAGGTGCTGGGTGCTCAGTATTCAGGGTGCTGGGTGCTCAGTGCTCGGGGTGCTGGGTGCTCAGTGCTCAGTACTCAGGGTGCTGGGTGCTCAGTGCTCAGGGTGCTGGGTGCTCAGTACTCAGAGTGCTCAGTGCTCAGTACTCGGGTTGCTTGGTGCTCAGTACTCAGGGTGCTCAGTGCTCAGTACTCAGGGTGCTGGGTTCTCAGTGCTCAGGGTGCTCAGTGCTCAGTGCTCGGGGTGCTGGGTGCTCAGCGCTCAGTGCTCAGGGTGCTGGGTGTTCAGTACTCAGGGTGCTGGGTGCTCAGTACTCAGGGTGCTGGGTGCTCAGTGCTCAGGGTGCTCAGTGCTCAGTACTCAGTGCTCAGGGTGCTGGGGTGTTCAGTACTCAGGGTGCTGGGTGCTCAGTACTTGGTGTGCTGGGGTGCTCAGTGCTCAGGGTGCTCAGTGCTCAGTAGTCAGTGCTCAGGGTGCTCAGTGCTCAGTGCTCAGGGTGCTGGGTGTTCAGTACTCAGGGTGCTGGGTGCTCAGTACTCAGGGTGCTGGGGGCTCAGTGCTCAGGGTGCTGGGTGCTCAGTACTCTGGGAGTTGGGTGCTCAATACTCAGGGTGCCTGGGTGCTCAGTGCTCAGGGTGCAGGGTGCTCAGTGCTCAGGGTGCTGGGTGCTCAGTACTCAGGGTGCTGGGTGCTCAGTGCTCGAGGTGCTCGGTGCTCAGTACTCAAGGTGCTGGGTGCTCAGTGCTCAGGGTGCTGGGTGCTCAGTGCTCGGGGTGCTCGGTGCTCAGTACTCAGGGTGCTGAGTGCTCAGTACTCAGGGTGATGGGTGCTCAGTACTCAGGGTGCTGGGTCCTCAGTTCTCAGTACTCAGGGTGCTGGGGTGCTCAGTGCTCAGGGTGCTGGCTGCTCAGTATTCAGGGTGCTCAGTGAACAGTACTCGGGGTGCTTGGTGCTCAGTACTCAGGGTGCTCAGTGTTCAGTACTCGGTGTGCTGGGTGCTCAGTGCTCAGGGTGCTCAGTGCTCAGTGCTTGGGGTGCTGGGTGCTCAGTGCTCAGGGTGCTGGGTGCTCAGTACTCTGGGTGTTGGGTGCTCAGTACTCAGGGTGCTGGGTGCTCAGTGCTCGGGGGTGCTGGGTGCTCAGTGCTCAGGGTGCTGGGTGCTCAGTGCTCAGGGTGCTGGGTGCTCAGTACTCAGGGTGCTGGGTGCTTAGTGTTCGAGGTGCTCCGTTCTCAGTACTCAAGGTGCTGGTGCTCAGTGCTCAGGGTGCTGGGTGCTCAGTCTTCGGGGTGCTCCGTGCTCAGGGTGCTGGTTGCTCAGTGCTCGGGGTGCTGGGTGCTCAGTACTCAGCGTGCTGGGTGCTCAGTACTCAGGGTGCTGGGTGCTCAGTGCTCAGGGTGCTGGGTGCTCTGTGCTCAGGGTGCAGGGTGCTCAGTGATCGGGGTGCTGGGTGCTCAGTACTCAGGGTGCTCAGTGCTCGAGGTGCTCGGTGCTCAGTACTCAAGGTGCTGGGTGCTCAGTGCTCAGGGTGCTGGGAGCTCAGTCCTCGGGGTGCTCCGTGCTCAGGGTGCTGGGTGCTCAGTGCTCAGGGTGCTGGGTGCTCAGTGCTCGGGGTGCTGGGTGCGGAGTGCTCAGGGTGCTGGGTGCTCAGTGCTCGGGGTGCTCGGTGCTCAGTGCTCAGGGTTCTGGGTGCTCAGTACTCAGGGTGCTGGGTGCTTAGTACTCAGGGTGCTCAGTGCTCAGTACACAGGGTGCTGGGTGCTCAGTGCTCGGGGTGCTGGGTGCTCAGTGCTCAGTACTCAGGGTGCTGGGTGCTCAGTGATCGGGGAGCTGGGTGCTCAGTACTCAGCGTGCTGGGTGCTCAGTACTCAAGGTGCTGGGTGCTCAGTGCTCAGGGTGCTGGGTGCTCAGTACACAGGGTGCTGGGTGCTCAGTGATCGGGGTGCTGGGTGCTCAGTACTCAGGGTTCTCAGTGCTTGGGGAGCTCGGTGCTCAGTACTCAGTGTGCTGTGTGCTCAGTACTCAGTGCTCGGGGTCCTGGGTGCTCCGTGCTCGGGGTGCTGGGTGCTCAGTGCTCTGGGTGCTTAGTGCTCAGTACTCAGGGTGCTGGGTGCTCAGTACTCAGCGTGCTGGGTGCTCATTCTCGGGGTTGCTGGGTGCTCAGTGCTCGGGGTGCTGGGTGCTCAGTACTCAGGGTGCTGGGGGCTCAGGACTCAGGGTGCTGGGTGCTCAGTACTCAGGGTGCTCGGTTCTCAGTACTCAGGGTGCTGGGTGCTCATTCTCGGGGTGCTGATGCTCAGTGCTCGGGGTGCTGGGTGCTCAGTACTCAGGGTGCTGGGGGCTCAGTACTCAGGGGTGCTGGGTGCTCAGTACTCAGGGTGATCTGTTCTCAGTAATCAGGGTGCTGGGTGCTCAGTGCTCGGGCTGCTGGGTGCTCAGTACTCGGGGAGCTCATTGTTCAGTACTCAGGGTGCTGGGTGCTCAGTACTCAGGGTGCTGGGTGCTCAGTGCTCGGGGTGCTCGGTGCTCAGTACTCGGGGTGCTGGGTGCTCAGTACTCAGGGTGCTGGGTGCTCAGTGCTCAGGGTGCTGGTTGCTCAGTGCTCGGGGTGCTGGGTGCTCAGTGCTGAGTGTGCTGGCTGCTCAGTGCTCAGGGTGCTGGGTGCTCAGTACTCAGCGTGCTCGGTGCTCAGTCCTCAGGGTGCTCAGTGCTCAGTACTCAGCGTGCTGGGTGCTCAGTGCTCAGGGTCCTCGGTGCTCAGTACTCAGGGTGCTCAGTACTCAGTACTCAGCGTGCTTTGTGCTCAGTGCTCAGGGTGCTGGGTGCTCAGTACTCAGGGTGCTGGGTGCTCAGTACTCAGGGTGCTGGGTGCTCAGTGCTCGGGGTGCTGGGTGCTCAGTGCTCAGGGTGATAGGTGCTCAGTGCTCAGGGTGCTGGGTGCTCAGTCCTCAGGCTGCTCAGTGCTCAAGGTGCTGGGTGCTCAGTATTCAGGGTGCTGGGTGCTCAGTGCTCGGGGTGCTGGGTGCTCAGTGCTCAGTACTCAGGGTGCTGGGTGCTCAGTGCTCAGGGTGCTGGGTGCTCAGTACTCAGAGTGCTCAGTGCTCAGTACTCGGGTTGCTTGGTGCTCAGTACTCAGGGTGCTCAGTGCTCAGTACTCAGGGTGCTGGGTTCTCAGTGCTCAGGGTGCTCAGTGCTCAGTGCTCGGGGTGCTGGGTGCTCAGCGCTCAGTGCTCAGGGTGCTGGGTGTTCAGTACTCAGGGTGCTGGGTGCTCAGTACTCAGGGTGCTGGGTGCTCAGTGCTCAGGGTGCTCAGTGCTCAGTACTCAGTGCTCAGGGTGCTGGGTGTTCAGTACTCAGGGTGCTGGGTGCTCAGTACTTGGTGTGCTGGGTGCTCAGTGCTCAGGGTGCTCAGTGCTCAGTAGTCAGTGCTCAGGGTGCTCAGTGCTCAGTGCTCAGGGTGCTGGGTGTTCAGTACTCAGGGTGCTGGGTGCTCAGTACTCAGGGTGCTGGGGGCTCAGTGCTCAGGGTGCTGGGTGCTCAGTACTCTGGGAGTTGGGTGCTCAATACTCAGGGTGCTGGGTGCTCAGTGCTCAGGGTGCAGGGTGCTCAGTGCTCAGGGTGCTGGGTGCTCAGTACTCAGGGTGCTGGGTGCTCAGTGCTCGAGGTGCTCGGTGCTCAGTACTCAAGGTGCTGGGTGCTCAGTGCTCAGGTGCTGGGTGCTCAGTGCTCGGGGTGCTCGGTGCTCAGTACTCAGGGTGCTGAGTGCTCAGTACTCAGGGTGATGGGTGCTCAGTACTCAGGGTGCTGGGTGCTCAGTGCTCGGGTGCTGGGTGCTCAGTGCTCAGGGTGCTGGGTGCTCAGTACTCAGGGTGCTGGGTGCTTAGTGCTCGAGGTGCTCCGTGCTCAGGGTGCTGGGTGCTCAGTGCTCAGGGAGCTGGGTGCTCAGTGCTCGGGGAGCTGGGGGTGCTGAGTGCTCAGGGAGCTGGGTGCTCAGTGCTCGGGGAGCTGGGTGCTGAGTGCTCAGGGAGCTGGGTGCTCAGTTCTCGGGGTGCTCGGTGCTCAGTGCTCAGGGTCCTGGGTGCTCAGTACTCAGGGTGCTGGGTGCTTAGTACTCAGGGTGCTCAGTGCTCAGTACACAGGCTGCTGGGTGGTCAGTGCTCGGGGTGCTGGGTGCTCAGTGCTCAGTACTCAGGGTGCTGGGTGCTCAGTGCTCGGGGTGCTGGGTGCTCAGTACTCAGCGTGCTGGGTGCTCAGTACTCAGGGTGCTGGGTGCTCAGTGCTCAGGGTGCTGGGTGCTCAGTGCTCAGGGTGCTGGGTGCTCAGTGATCGGGGTGCTGGGTGCTCAGTACTCAGGGTGATCATTGCTCGGGGAGCTCGGTGCTCAGTACTCAGCGTGCGGGGTGCTCAGTACTCAGTGCTCGGGGTCCTGGGTGCTCAGTACTCAGGGTGCTGGGTGCTCAGTGCTCAGGGTGCTGGGTGCTCAGTGCTCAGGGTGCTGGGTGCTCAGTACTCAGGGTGCTGGGTGCTCAGTACTCAGGGTGCTCGGTGCTCAGTACTCAGGGTGCTGGGTGCTCAGTGCCCAGGGTGCTGGGTGCTCAGTACTCAGGGTGCTGGGTGCTCAGTTCT